>NC_058416.1:30492297-30523041 GCF_002201575.2 Neomonachus schauinslandi | reverse complement strand
CCTTTTTTTTTTTTTTTTTTTTTTTTTTACATATAATGTTTTATTTGTTTCAGAGGTACAGGTCTGTAATTCAACAGTCTTACACTATTCACAGTGCTCACCATAGCACATACCCTCCCCAGTATCTATCACCCAGCCACCCCATCCCTCCCAACCCCCACCACTCCAGCAAACCTCAGTTTGTTTCCTGAGAGTAAGAACTCCTCCTATCAGTGAGATCATATGATACATGCCTTTCTCTGATTGACTTATTTTGCTCAGCATAACACCCTCCAGTTCCATCCATGTCATTGCAAATGGTAAGATTTCATTCTTTTTGATGGTTGCATAATATTCCATTGTATATATACCACCTCTTCTTTATCCATTCATCTGTTGATGGACATCTGGGCTCTTTCCATAGTTTGGCTATTGTAGACATTGCTGCTATACATGAGGGTGCCCGTACCCCTTAGCATCCCTACATTTGTATCTTTGGGGTAAATACCCAGTAGTGCAATTGCTGGGTCGTATGGTAACTCTATTTTCAACTTTTTGAGGAACCTCCATACTGTTTTCCAGAGTGGCTACACCAGCTTGCATTCCCACCAACAGTGTAGGAGGGTTCCCCTTTCTCCGCATCACCACCAGCATCTGTCGTTTCCTGACTTGTTAATTTTAGCCATTCTGACTGGTGTGAAGGGGTATCTCATTGAGGCTTTGATTTGGATTTCCCTCATGCCGAGCGATGTTGAGCACTTTTTCATGTGTCTGTTGGCCATTTGGATGTCTTCTTTGGAAAAATGTCTGTTCATGTCTTCTGCCCCATTTCTTGATTAGATCATTTGTTCTTTGGGTGTTGAGTTTGATAAGTTCTTTATAGATTTTGGATACTAGCCCTTTATCTGATATGTCATTTGCAAATATCTTTTCCCATTCTGTGAGTTGTCTTTTGGTTTTGTTGACCGTTTCTTTTGCTGTGCAAAAGCTTTTTATCTTGATGAAGTCTCAATAGTTCATTTTTGCCCTTGATTCCCTTGCCTTTGGCGATGTTTCTAGGAAGAAGTTGCTGCGGCTGAGGTCGAAGAGGTTGCTGCCTGTGTTCTCCTCTAGGATTTGGATGGACTCCTGTCTCACATTGAGGTCTTTCAACCATTTTGAATCTATTTTTGTGTGTGGTGTAAGGAAATGGTCCAGTTTCATTCTTCTGCATGTGGCTGTCCAATTTTCCCAACACCATTTGTTGAAGAGACTGTCTTTTTTCCATTGCACATTCTTTCCTGCTTTGTCAAAGATTAGTTGACCATAGAGTTGAGGGTCCGTTTCTGGGCACTCTAATTTGTTCCATTGATCTATGTGTCTGTTTTTGTGCCAGTACCATACTGTCTTGATGATGACAGCTTTGTAATAGAGCTTGAAGTCCGGAATTGTGATGCCACCAGCATTGCATTTCTTTTTCAACATTCCTCTGGCTATTCGGGGTCTTTTCTGGTTCCCTACAAATTTTAGGATTATTTGTTCCCTTTCTTTGAAAAAAGTTCATGGTATTTTGATAGGGATTGCTTTAAATGTATAGATTGCTCTAGGTAGCATTGACATCTTCACAATATGTGTTCTTCCAATCCATGAGCATGGAACGTTTTTCCATTTCTTTGTGTCTTCCTCAATTTCTTTCATGAGTATTTTATAGTTTTCTGAGTACAGATTCTTTGCCTCTTTGGTTAGATTTATTCCTAGGTATCTTACGGTTTTGGGTGTAATTGTAAATGGGATCGACTCCTTAATTTCTCTTTCTTCTGTCTTGTTGTTGGTGTATAGGAATGCCACCGATTTCTGTGCATTGATTTTATATCCTGCCACTTTACTGAATTCCTGTATGAGTTCTAGCAGTTTTGGGGTGGAGTCTTTTCGGTTTTCCACATAAAATATCATCTGCAAAGAGTGAGAGTTTGACTACTTCTTTGCCAATTCGGATGCCTTTTATTTGGTTCTTTGCAATATGCAAACTTGCCCCAATTTTTTGAGTTGCTTGACAAAAATTATAACACAAATTATAATATTTTCTACATGAAAATATTTAAAATTGCATTTATTTCTCTTTTTGCCAAATCATTGGGTGAAACAGATATGCTTTTAACTTCTAAAAGTGTATGACTTTTACTTCTTTCTTATCTATTCCTTAACAAAGTTAGGTGACGATGGACTCTGAAAAACAAACTGAGGGTTCTAGAGGGGAGGGGGTGGGAGGATGGGTTAGCCTGGTGATGGGTATTAAAGAGGGCACGTTCTGCATGGAGCACTGGGTGTTATGCACAAACAATGAATCATGGAACATTACATCAAAAACTAATGATGTAATGTATGGTGATTAGCATAACAATAATAAAAATTTAAAAAGTTAGGTGCTCGATTATATTTATATGTTTTACATTGTCCAATGAATTAAAAATTCATAAAGGAATGAGAAAAGTTGATGAATACCTATAAAAAAAAGTTCACAGTTTCTCCTGATAACTGGCACCATAAACTTGGAGGTTTTAAGAAGGAAAAAACATCCATGAATGACTTTTATAGCCTTGCTGCCGTAACTGCATTTATCGAAGTGTCAGAACACTATCAGTGATAATGTCTTACTGAATAAGCAGGTAGCTCACCTGATCTCCATCCCCCCCGCACCTAATAGATATTGTGGGCACACAGATAAATCTCATTTTATGTTATGCTTGGTCACAAAAAAGAATTAGATTGTGTTGTTCTATCAGGCATGAGGACATATATCTGTTGTAATCATCTGTAAAAATTATTTTGAGTCACTAGGAGCTTATTGGGCACATGCAAAATCTGGATGGTGTATTTTGGCCTGTTTCATGCTGACTTGGAAAAAAAAACAACACAAAAACCTTATACCTCTGAGTGGTTTGCCACCAGACCTTTAGAAATGAGACAAATTTGTGGATTTTCTTCCTGAGAAGCATATTGCAAAGGAGAAGTATTGATTTTATTTCATTCAGGCAAAATTGGTTATTTATTTTTACTTATGACCATTATAAAACAGGGCTGAGCTGCCTTGTTATGATCAAATAAGAATCATCTATAATGTTTTCTTGGGTATTGAATAGAATCCAAACTGTATTGGGGTCAACGGTGTTAGACAATTTCCCGGTGTTGAGAGGCGGGGGAGGGATGAATGCAGCCTGTGGACAGCGTATCTGAGTCAGAGCAATAAACTCTGGCTGTGGGTGTACTTTTATTAGGAGCACAAAGGAATCAGAAGCCTCATTTTAGAAATGAAAATAACATGGGCTTAGATGGCCATAATAATCTTGTAATTATTTTTCAGTCAATTGGCCTATTTGATGATTCCTGGAATGAAATGCTCTTCCAAATTGATATTTATTGGACACACACACACACGTGCACAACCTAAATAGAGCAGTATATTAGTGCCAAATGCCTTTGACTTTCAATATCCCAAAGGACAGTGCATCTAAAACTATGTAAAGTGAAATTGTATATGTATTCATCAAACACATAGAATATTTTATTTTATTACTCCTTAATATAAAGGATGAGGAAACTGAGGACTATTTCTCTATTACCTCTATTATTTCTTTTTATTTCCCAAGTCCTAGATCAGTACTTATGCTACTGCACAATGCTGGTTTGTTCATGGCTCCACTGTAGATGTTCTAGAAAATGACTCAGAGGAGTCTTTATCCATAGTGCTTCAGTCTGGGTTTTTTTTTTTTTTTTAAAGATTTTATTTATTTATTTGAGAGAGAGAGAATGAGAGACAGAGAGCATGAGAGGGAGGAGGGTCAGAGGGCGAAGCAGACTCCCTGCCGAGCAGGGAGCCCGATGCGGGACTCGATCCTGGGACTCTAGGATCATGACCTGAGCCGAAGGCAGTCGCTTAACCAACTGAGCCACCCAGGCACCCAGTCTGGTTTGGTTTTACTTCACCTTCTTCTCCTCCTACTTCAGACCTCAGCCTCAGTTTCCTCTCTTCAGAAAGAACCTCATTGATGATCTTATCATCCATCTCTCTATTATGCTTTCATTACATCCTGCCTAGTTTCCTATTAGTATTTGGGAAAAATTCTAATTATTTTGTTTATGTAAAACTTGTCAGCAGGTTCATTCCACTCTTCCTACCACTGTGAAAGTTCCCTGAGCAGGATCCTTATCTGTATTGTTCACCACTCTATTTTCAGAATGTAGACATTGTCTGGGGCCATATAGGTGCTCAATTCATATTTGATCATTGAATAAAAGAAGGGAGAATGAGAGAGAAGCAAAAAGGGAAAAAGTTGGTAGTGTTTCAAGTCTGGAGGGGAATGGATCAAGAATATTAATTGGTATAGTATTAAAAATATTCATAAATATACCCTGTAGAGATGTTTAAAAAAAAGGAAAAGGCAATGGGTCTGTGTGTGTGTGTGTGTGTGTGTGTATGTGTGCACATATATGTGTGTATCAGGCAGGGAGTAGTAAATGAAGACAGAAGTAGGAGAAATTGAGAATGTTCAGAAGACATCAGAAAGGCTTGAGAAACAAGGTCTGGCTGAATGAATGCCCCTCCCCCCCCATAGATGTCCACATCCTGATCCTGGGAGCCTGTGAATACGTTACTTTCCATGGCAAAAGGGACTTTGCAGGTATGATCAAGTTAAGGATATTGAGATGGGAATGTTAGCCTGGATTACCCAGGTGACTCCAGTATAATAACGAGGGTCTTTATAAAAGAAAAGCAGAAAAGAATCAGAGAAGATGTGGTGATGGAAGCAGAGGTGAGAGAGAGAATGAGATGGTGAGAGTTGAAATTGCTCCACTGCTGGTTTTGAAGATGGAGGAAGAGGCCATGAACCAAGCAAGGCAGGTGGACTGGAGAAGCTAGAATAGCAAATAAATTGATTATCCTTTAGAGCCTCTAGAAGTGATCTGGCTCTGCCAACCCTTTTTGAATATCTGGACTTCCAAAACTTTAAGATAATAAATTTATGATAATTTATGTTATTTTAAGCCACTAAATTTGTGGTAATTTGCTCCTCACCCATAGGAAACTACTATGAGATCCTATTAAAGATATGTCTTAAAGATTAGTTCCTTTTCTCCTTTATAAATATTATTTTTTTAATGAAATTTACTTTTGAATGAAAATAACAGATGCTCATAACATAAAACGTGGAAAATATAAAAAATATATGCAAGAGAATAAGATTACCCTTTAACCCCATCACCCAGAGAATGAAGTCTTACTATTGTGTGTTTTATTTTCACAGATGGACTTTAGATCAATGAAGTCAGGGAAGGAGGATATTAGAGCGGGCACTAAAAGCACTTCCATACTGAAAGGAACATTTAGTTAATCGTGAAATTATAAGTCATATTTAATTAAGCATTATTTCCTTAGCCCGAAGTATGATAGAAATTAGTGTGATAAAGAAAAAGTCTCAGGGGAAGCTTGTATCTACTGCCTTCCCCTTTATCTGGGTCAGTTTTTCTTATGAAGGCCTTCACATGGCGGAGATGACATTGCCCCCTTTGTTTCACTGTTGTGTCTTGTTCAGGGGACATGATGGGTGTCAGCCCATAGTCACAGAGTGAAGTGGGCAGGCGTGGCACACAGCTCTCTTCCTAACAAGCCCTGTGACTCACAAGTCCCTTTTTTTCCCTGGATCTCAGCTTGCCCATAAAGTGTGTGTCAGGTTGTCTTCCAGGCCCTTATAGCTCTAACTTCCTAGGGCCCAATTTAAAGCACTCCAAGAAAAACTTGTGTTATTTCAATTTCTGTAAACCTCATTTTGCTTCTAAGGGACCCTAGTGAGGACTCACCTGTTTGCCCAAATTACACAGGAGATGGATTTCATTTCTGAAGGAGTTCAAGAAGGAAATCACAGCTTCTGGGAGAAATGGGAGAGATTGTGAAGAAAGGTTTACCTCAAGAAATGTACCTGAACCTACAACATTTTCATCTGAAGATGCACTGGATACATTTTCAGATAACCCTCTAGGTTCTCAGGATTTTGTTAAGAGAGAGCCAAACAAGTGTCAGAAGAAGCATTGAATTTAATAATAGTGTTTCTTCTACTTACTGTGGTCATTTTAAGCTTACTAGTCTTGGAGTGGCAAAAAGAGTGTAAAAAAATGCAAATCAGATGGAACTGGAGGGTATTATGTTGAGTGAAATAAGTCAAACAGAGAAAGACATGTATCATATGATCTCACTGATATGAGGAATTCTTAATCTCAGGAAACAAACTGAGGGTTGCTGGAGTGGGGGGTGGGGTGGGAAGGATGGGGTGACTGGGTGATAGACACTGGGGAGGGTATGTGCTCTGGTAAGCGCTGTGAATTGTGCAAGACTGTTGAATCTCAGATCTGTACCTCTGAAACAAATAATGCAATATATGTTAAGAAAAAAAAAAGAAGAAGAAGAAGAAGAAGGTAGCGGGAGGGGAAGAATGAAGCGGGGGATATCGGAGGGGTAGACGAACCATGAGAGACGATGGACTCTGAAAAACAAACAGGGTTCTAGAGGGGAGGGGGGTGGGAGGATGGGTTAGCCTGGTGGTGGGTATTGAGGAGGGTACATTCTGCATGGAGCACTGGGTGTTATGCACAAACAATGAATCATGGAACACTTCATCTAAAACTAATGATGTAATGTATGGGGATTAACATAAGAATAAAAAAAAAAAGGAAAAAAAATGCAAATCATATTGCATTCACCTGGGTTCTCTGACATGGGACCTCTCAATGCAGATGGCCCTAGGTTTGTATCTGACATCCAAAGTCTGAGATGATAGAGTTGAAAAACCAAACAGACTTGTGTCTACGTAAGCAAACTGATTTTAGCAGGGTTACTAGTGGTGGCATTAAATTAAGCAGTTATTTATAACGGGATTATAAATATCCAAATGTCATAAATGTTCAAATTCAGTAATGGGTCTTGCTGAATTCAGCTCCTCCTCTGAATTCTGTTTAAGTGCAGCCAATGACCTTAAAATTAGTGCTAACAGCAAAACCCCTTTACCCTTTGCAGACTTCCCTCTTGAGTTTTTCTTGAGGAAAGAACTGCTCCCCTGGTGCAGTAGAGAGTGGATGAGTGTTTTGAAGAGCCATTCAGTTCATTATTTGCAGTAATAATGGCAGCATTGGGTTGAATAATTTAAAGGTCTGAATGAGTCATTCATAACCAAGATCTGAAAAGCAACTCTTCACATTTGAAACAATCCCGAGCTTTAAAAAAGTTGTGCCTTTACTGGGTAAATCAGGCTAAATAAAAAGAAATTGAAGGGATGATGAAGCTATTTGGAAAAATGTTTAGAAATCTGAAAAACATCCCTTAAAACACAGATCTTTATTACACAAAGAGAGAGAAATGTCAAGGGCATTGCTATTTGGGTAGAAAATTCTTCATTTTAAGTACAGGAACTAAATTGTATTACTCACGGTAGAGAAGGGCTTAGGAACCCAAGCTCTGGATCAACACATCCAGGATGACTCCTGATTCTGGCTCTGCTGTGTGTATAAGTTCAGGAAGATGACATCTTCACTGACTTCCCTGTACAACGGAGATGTTAGTAGCATGTGAAGGTCTATTCCTGGAGAGTTTTGAGGGAGGTGAAGTGAGATAATACACGTGGTTACTAGAAAATAGTAAGGGTCCAGTAATTGTTAGTTCTTCATAGCAGTAGTAGTATTTGTAAAATATGTCCTGAGCAATTATTATGGGGAAGCAGCAAGCTAGAATTTGAGGACAGAGTGCCAATGAGCAGCTCACAGTTTAATGGAGTAACAGACATACAGTAAATAACCATTATAATACAAGAACCAAAGAAACATAAGTAAGGCATTATGAGTTTATGGAAAAGGTATGAAATAATGGTAGATGGCAAATTCAGGAAACACTAGGTAGAGGAGGTGATATTTGAGCCCTGATTTGTATAATAAATTGGAATTTTCCAGGAAGAAAATTATTATAAGTGAGAAGGATTGGCTTTTTAGTACTAACAGAAACCAAGTTTGTGTGTGCTTCAAAGTAATTTTATGACCAATTAATGGTGCATGATTCCATTTATCTAGTTCTTAGTATTTACGAGGTGTGAGGAGGAATATAAAGGCATAAATCTGGAAAGGAGACAGGAGCCAGATTTTGAAAGGCATTATTTATAAATCTAACGACTTTGGATTTAATCTTTTAGGCAACAAGTCGCTATCAAAACTTGACAAACTGGAGAGTGACATTATGAAATAATATTTTCTTGTGTTTTAGAGAGATCACTGTGATAGCATTGTTAAGAATGAATTTTAGGTGAGGGAGATGATATGTAAAGGGAATGCATAGGAGACTATTTCAAGTCCCAGTGAGATACAGAGAGAGTTGATTATCTGAGAGTGAAAGTGGTGATGGAGAGAAAATTGTAAATATAAGGGGAAGGAGTTTAGATTCTCAGGAAGATGTGGAATATGAGAGACACGGAGTTGTCAGGGGTCACATAATCAATGGTTATAAGTTGGGTTGACTGTTTTAATCACTGATGCTACTAATCAAGATAGAGGGAGGCAGTTGGGGTTTAGATTGGGAAATGGAAAGAGAGATTGTGTTCTGTTTTGGAAGTGAGTGTGAGGTGGTTAACTTATGTAAGAGAGGAAGATCAGATGCCACATGTGATTACAGATGAGTGACTGAGGGGAGAGGGCTTGTTTAGTGGATTTCACATCTGTAGGATTTAGATATACCGAAGTAGTCAATGTACTTAACCAGATACATACTTGAAAAGAGGGTTCAAGGAACAAGGATCATCTTTATTAAAAGTAAAGACTTAAGATGTTCCACTTGCATTTAACAAAATGAAAAAGTAAATGGGGTAGAATGCAAACAGTTGGTGTCATTGTAAAAAGATTTTATGTACTTGCATTATATACTAATACTTTTTCTCCGAGTTTGAAACTTTATGAAAATGAACATGTTACCAGAACAAACAAAACCTCACCATAACTGTCAACAGAAACACTACCAAATAATTACTTACAAAATGATTTTAAATCTAAAATTCTGTGTAGGATAGAGCAGGTTGATGAAATATTTTTCTTTAATTTTATTTATTAGTCATTTTTATTAATGTTGCCAACATAAGATTTTAGCTTCAGTGTTAAATTCGCTGATAAAGATTAATGAAAGTTGACTAGTATTATGATACTATGAAATTTCCTAGTCATTTAGAGTGAGATTAAGTGAATTTGTTTTCAACTCAGTCAGTGAATATAAACTAGATTTCTTCATGAAAATGTAGGAAGGAATGGGGTGATCAGGTCGCCCAAACTGAGGAAGTGCATTTATGGGAATTCAAGTCTGTGGGTTTTGGCACTGTTAGATGAGTGTTCATATTAACAGGAGTCAGCCCATTTACAGTCTCTGACTTGGGGCTCTTACTTGGTAAATGCCACAAACAATGGCATAGCCCATTTTTTTTCTGTCACATTTTTCCATTTCCTTTAGCTTGAGAAAATCTATTGGAGCCCAAGGGCTTGGAGGAACTCCATATTCTTACCTGTTTTCTTTGGGAGGGTATGTACAGAGACATGTTATTTTGGTTCTGTAGACGTGGTCATAATGTACCAGCCAGAAGGGCTTTTTTTATGGGTTTTGCCATATAAGATGAAGGGGATTTTGTTATTAGAATATCAGTTCCAACGGAGATAACTCTTAAAATTGGCCATTGAACAGTGTCCTCTGTCATCTGGCCTTTAAACACAAATAAATATTTGAAAAAATGCCACAAAATTCATGTTTATTG
The DNA here is from genome assembly GCF_002201575.2 of Neomonachus schauinslandi. NCBI lineage: Eukaryota > Metazoa > Chordata > Mammalia > Carnivora > Phocidae > Neomonachus > Neomonachus schauinslandi. The sequence continues at coordinate 30,513,259 of NC_058416.1, read as the reverse complement.
AGCAAAAACATCTGAAAAAGAATTTCATTTAAACTTAGAGTTTTCAAAGAGCAGTGTAATAATAAAAATTTGATGTGAAAAAAATTTCATAATTTACATTGGGCATTACCTTCGTAATAACCTCGTCCTGTGATATGCTGCATGATGCAATTATTTTAAATCACATTTCTTGGTTGCAAATGCCAATAGTGCTTTCTTCAACTGCACGATCTTGTGTGAATTATGCAACCATGCTAAGCCTCAGTTTCCCCCAAATGAAGATAGTAACAGTACCTACACCATTAGCTTATTATATTAAATGAGATAAAGCATGTGAAATATTTAGCATGGTGTTCAGTCTATTTTAAGTAATCAATATACATTAGCTATTATTATCTTAAGATGAAAGCTTTAACACTTTATCCTTTTTGACTAAATGTATCTTTTATTTTAGTGGCACAATGAGTCAAAATAGTCACATTGATTGATGCTCTGAATTTATCTTTTTTATTCTCTGGCCAATTTAAGTGAACTCACAATATCATTTTGTGTAATAATCCATTAATTGTACAGTCAGTTTTTGAAATCCACCTATATGTTCCCTGTCTTAGCCATTGTAGAGGATGCAGTATTTATGTTTCTCCATCAAGATTACTCTTTTAGCTAGAACTGAGCACCTGGCTACTGTTTGGATGTTTTATAATGCACTTGCTACCTCTCTCAATTACTTCACTGTTACTTAATTCAACAAATAGATCACACTGTCTTTTCATATGTAAGGGCTATGCAGATGATAAAGACATTATCCTCAAGAGTTAGTCTGGTGGGGGAAACAAGTGACCCTAGCATAGTAATACGTGTAGCACAACAAAAGTTCCTAAATGGTTAAGATGCTAGCGGAGGGTAATGGAATAAAATGATCAGTTATTTCTAGTAGGTCTGAGAGGGCTGGATTGGGAATGGAGCTTGAGCTGGGCTCTGAAGGATGAGTGGGCACTCCATTTGGAATTGCAAATGGAAGAGCCCATGTAAATATATGGGGGAATGAAATAGAAAGCATATGCAGAACAAGAACAAATCATTGTTTGGTTGCAGAAGAAAAGTATTAAGTGGGTGGGGGAGAGGAAATGGGAATGGTTGGGATAGACAGAATAATCTGGTGTATCTTCATTATTTCCATTTCCACCACATTTTTTTTTATGGGAAATCTAGTTCTCCCTTCTCATTGGGCTTATAGTAAAGTACTCTTTCCCCCCTCTATCCCTTTCCTGTTCCATGTGAAATGATGATGTGTGTATTCCATCATGGGTGATCTCCTTGCATGGGGGGATGAGGGAATGGACATCTCCAAACAACAGAACAGTCTTTTCCAAACGTCTCCTTGCTGATCTCTAGTGGGGCTCCCATTCATTATTCCATTATTCCAAGAGCTACAGTGATGGCTACTGTAGAATTCTGAGGGTTTCTTATTCTTCCAATAATGTCAAATCAATTCTTGATTCTTCTGGAAAGACTGTTTATTCTGAAGGGGTTACTGAGAAGCTCCATGCAGCTGCTGCTTGATCAGACTTTTGGGGAAATTGTCCAAACTCTCCTATCCTGTGAAACAGGCCCTGCTGTCATAATCCTTGTTGATTTTAGCTTTTTTTTACCCCTGTTTTCCAAGTCAGGTTAAGTTTTATTGCAATGGCTGAGGGAAAGTTCTAAAGTTATCTAGAGGAACCTGCTAAGAGAGATGGTTTCTTGGCAGTACACAAATTCACTGTTGTAGGATATTTGGCCAAAGCACAGAGTTTAATTTTACATGTCATTTCTCCACTTACAAAGGGTTAGAGAAGCATCTATAAAAATATCAGAAACAGTTCTGGGTTTCCCGTCTTTCCCCAAATTGGACAGGAGAACAGGTATAGATCTGGGCCTCTCTCTTGACTAACAGTATCTCAAATAGGGGGCATGGAATCTGCCTTTTAAAACAGCACCTAACTCCCTGTGATTCTTTAGCTTGCTAAAATTTTAAAACATCTGATATGAAGTAAAAAATCAGAAGGCACTGAAGAGTTTTGAAAGTTGTGTTTTGGGAAGATTAACATGCTAGCATGCACAAGATGGGTTAGATCAGTGAGAAATTGGGGGCCATGACACATTTAGAAAGTTACTGCACTTCTAAAGCAGGTGTAAGGGCAGGAGGACAGAAATTAATCTTGGTGTTTGGGTGGATGCATGACTCTAAATCATGGTAATGAATAGAGGAGATTGCTGTATGAATGTTTATTTTGATGTGCATGCAAGGTATCCTCTAGCTTACCAAACCCTGCCCCATCATTAAGAAACTGTGAAGGGATGGGCATGTGCTACAACTTAAAAGGGCCACATGTTTCCCATAAGTGTTGACAGGAAAGTTAGAATTGAATATGACCATTTAACTTAAAGAAAGACACACACTGAATTAATAAGATCGAGAAAGCCTCATCTTGGGATAGCTGTGAATGCGACCAGATGGCCAGTCACGCACGCCTCTGAGAAACACTGAAGTGCTTTTGTTTTCTTTTTCTTTCTTTCTTTCCTTTCTTTCCTTTCCTTTCCTTTCTTTTCTTTCTTCCCTTTTCTTTTTTCTTTCTTTTTTCCCTTCCTTCCTTCCTTTCTTTCTTTTCTTCCTTCTTTCTTTCTTATCTATCTTATGATTATTCCAAGATGAAAGCTATTATGGGAAAAATCCATAGAGATAGTCCAACAGTAAGACCAACAGGGAATTCACAAGAAACAGAAATAAAAATTAGAGTCCCCATGGAGACAGGCATAAAGAAGGTGTGCAAGTCTGCTCTAGTCATCCAGGTAGATGTAATTTCAGAATAGATTTTCTGGAAGTGACTATTGAGGGGCCAATGCCTTTCACTCTACAGATGAGAAAACAATAATCCAGAGAGGTCAGTGGACTTCTTTTTTAAGTTTGCGAACTAGTTAATGACAGAGCCACAGCAGAAGCATTCTCTCCTGAAGACTGTTGTTTTCTTTCATCCGCATCACAAAGTGCTCCTGTTTTCCTCAAAACTGATACATGCCACATCAACATAAATATGTGTTTTTATATCATTGATTTTTTAACATCAACTTTTTACTCAAATATAGCATAGGTACAGAATAATACTGTACAAGTTGTAAGCATCCTGATAAATGAATTCATAAAATGAACCAGGTAAAAACAATGCAGTAAAAAAAAAAATTACCAGTAATTCAAAGTTCTTGCCATCTTCCCATTCATCCCTATCTACTATATTCTCCCAATGGTAGCTTTTTAAAAATTTTAACAGATTAATTTTGCTTATTTTTATAGCTTAGATAAAGGAATCATACAGTATATATTTTTTCTTTTGACTCCACATTATATTCACAAGATTTGTTACTGAAATATGTAACTGTAGTTCATCATTTTTATTGCTGTTTAGTATTTTCATTGTATGGATATTTATGCTGAGTAAATTCATACGATGTATTTATTCATTCTACTGTTGGCGATTACTTAGCTTGTTTCTAGTTTTGGCCTATTAGAAGCAGTGCTGTTTTGAAATGTTTTTATACATGACTTTTATAAATATATATGCTCCTCTCTTGGTTATATACCTAGGAGTGTAATTACTAGATCATAATATATGAATACATTTAGCTTTAGTAGATTCTGCCTGTTTACTGGCAAATACTTATGTATATGAATGTTTGATTTATATTCAAGTTAGCACAACAGAGATGGGGGGGAAGGATAGTCTGAATAAATAATCACTAGGACAGTTAGATGTACATCTTTCTAAATGAACCTTGATCTCTACCTCACACTGTATGCAAAAATTGTGTCAAGAGGATTTTAGTTTTAAATATTTAAGTTTAAAGAATAGAGCTTCGAGAAGTTAGAGAATACTGTCATGTGCTGTCATGATTTTGGGGCAGAGGAAAAATTTTTATAGTCTATAGAAAGGATGTTTCAGAAAGAAAAAGATAAGTGCAACCACATTAACATTAAGAACTTCTCAAGAAAATTAAAAGGTAAGCCATCAAATGGAAGGTATTTACAAAGTAAATAACTGTTGAAGGGTGTGAATCCAGAATATATAAAATCTACAATTCAGTAAGGAAGAGAGAGAATAATAAAAATTGGGCCAGATCGGGAATGGGCACTTCATAAAAGAAGATATGCCAATAACCAATAAAAATACAAAATTAATATTAAAATCCATATTAGATGCCCCTACGCATGCACCAGATTAGTTAAATAAAATTCACTGGAGATGAAGAAGAACACTGAGTTCTCTTACACACTACTGATGGAAGTGTTAATTGGCCCAACCACTTAGAAAACCTTTTTGGTATTATTCACTAAAGTTATAGACACTCATCTGAGTCTACACCTAATAATAACATGTACCCCATGGGACAGGTATAAGAATCCTTATACAACTGTATTCATAATAGCCTCAACATAAAAACAGCATGCATCTTTTGTCAATAATAGTACAGATAGATAATCTTGGGAATCAAATAATGGAGTATTATTTAGTAGGAGTTAGCAAACTTTTTTTCAAGGAAGAGTGAGGGAGTAATAGTGTTAAAGAAGAAGTCTTACAGAGAGGGAGGTGGGCTTTGGGGTTTCATCAGCACTGTTTCTTTACCTGGATGGTGTTTGTCCAGTTTGCTTAGTGATGCCTCATTGAGCTGTACAATTTTGGGGCACTTTTTAAATAATATGTTATATTTCACAGTACAAGTGGTTTAAAACAATAAACTCATCAAAAATTTGATTAAAAGTCCTTACGTGAGAAATAGAAGGGAAATAGTGTAGGGTGGGGGAAAAAAAACTATAGCTTTAAAAATTATCAGAGTACTTTTAGAAAAATGATATTGAGTTAAGTTCACTTGATATTTTCATAACACCTTTACAATATCACCACAGTGGTTTTGAAGAAATAATAAGAGGTAAATAGAATTAGGGCCTTGGAGGTGGGAGCTCTCTCTGCAGGACAACATTCTTTAGTGATATCACAGCTTGATTTGGACAAGGGTTTGGGGGGAATGGTTTCTTTCTGAAGGGAGATTAAAAATATGCTGGTTTTGAAATCATAACCCCTCTCTCCATTTCTTAAGGAGGCAGCTGAATTTAGCAAAGTAGGAAAATACCTGATTAAATCAGGTATTTAATGTCATGGAGTGTTCCTTCTTTCACTCTCAGGAGCACTGGATCTGTTCCTAAAGGGCATTGGCATGCCAGCTTGCTATCTTCAGGACAGGTTCATCCAAAGCTATCTCTGACTGGGAACAAGGAGACCAGTAGGCACCCAAGACTGAGGCAAAAGAGGCTTCAGCGCCAGAGACTCTTCTTGTGGTGAACTTGAACTTTCATTGCTTTCTGACTGCCCCCCACCCCAACCCTTCTCAGTCTCTGGACACATTCTCTTGACTAATTTAATAGGACTTTTTACCAGTCATCTTTCTCTGCAGCTCTCCTGCTGTTGACTGTTTCATGGACAATTGACTCCTTGACTTCGTAGGCTCATCCTTATTGTTTTCATTTTTGTTTACATGGCCTCTGATCTGTTCATCTCATGTGTGCTCAGCTTCCTATATCTGGCTCTTCACTTGATCATTTAAATGCCTGTCTCCCTGAGTTAACATGACCTTTGTAGATGAGCATTTATATGCCTGGGGAAAATGCGAAGTTTGGAGATACTAGTTTTATAAAAAGCAGCAGAGATAGACAGGGAAGAGGTAAGGAGGGAGAGGAATAGCCAGGAAAGTGTGTGAATAAATCATGAAAAGAGTGAAAAACAACCTGTTTAGGAACATGATGGAGTTGAGAGTACTGAAGAAGAGTAGCTGCAAGAGATGAATAGAGGGTATGTATTGATTGGAGGACCACATATTAGAGAAGAGAGAATAGGAGGGTAATACCAAGAACCAATGTTTAAGGACAAATAAACAGGTCTAGTATATATCCCAGCTTCAATTTCTATTAATGGAAAGGAATGTACTTTTGTTCTGAACCTGAGAGTTGGACTTGGATCCGAGAAAGAAATGGCAGCAAATCCTCAAATAACCAGAGCCGGGCATCATCTCACACTGTGTATTAAACTGATTCTAGCATGTTCAGTAATGATGTTACAACCAATAATAGGGATTGAAGAATAGTAATTTAATCAAAATTGTCTATCAGCTAGATGCTGTGAGAAGTTCTGCTGGAGACAAAATGAAAGCACAGGTTACAGACTTTTGATAGGATATGGACTATTGATACCAGCCCAAAGCAAAGAATCAACTCAAAATCACTGTGTTACTACTGACATCCCTGGGCATCTTGGAACGTGGTCTTTATCCACTTTCCTATATCATCATCTCTATGAGTCAACATCCCTGCTTTTGTCCCTTTCTCTTCTCCTTTAACAAGGACAAAGCTCTCTTCTTGGGTACTGGGGAAATGCACAAGCACTGCAAGCAGGGAGCTTGTCATCAAATCTAGTGGTGACACAGAAAACAAACAAAAAATTGATTTATGAATTATGTAAGTCAGCCCCTATAAAGGGGAGGTGCAGCTTGCTAAGAGAGTATATAACTGGAGAATTAATCTGGACTGGGGATTCAAGGAAAATGTCTATGAGGTAATAATATTTATGCTGAATTCAGCCTACCATAGAACTCTTAACACATAGAGAACAACATCCTTTTCCTGCCTCTCCCACAAACTGCTCATCCTGTCCCCAGTCTGGAACTTATCCCTTGATTCCTCATGACAGTAGCCCGGTAACTTCCTTGGAGTGGTTGACGTCCCCAAAGGCTCTGAACAGATTGGAAACCTGCATGTTTAAGTCATTTTATATGTATTTTCTGAGCTCCCATCATTAATTTTAGACCCTCAAATGTAGCACATCACATTGAAGTAGAAAGTTTTACTCAAAACAAATTGAAGAAAGCTGACAATGCACATTGTCATGGTGAGTTTGAGGTACAGGGGATTGGGCATCATCAGTTTCCATCACCAATTTGTGGTCTAAATATTTTTTTCTCCCTTTAACAACAGCAGCTAATGTAACAAGCAGTGAATGCTGAAAATTCCTTCTTTGAAGAGTTTATACACTTACAATTTTTTGTCTTTCGCATTGTGGTGATTATCCAGCAGGATGGAAGAAACAGCATGTGCAAAATAAGCACAGCATACTCCAAGAGTGCCAAGGAGTCTCATCTTGGCTGGCATGGTGTGCTGTCTCACTGCGGGAGGAAGGAGGCAGTCTGGTGTTGTGGTTGGCAGACCAAGCTTTTGACACAGGGACCAGGGTTAAAAGTCCTTGCCTCAGTTTCTTCATTTGTAAAATGGAGATAAGTATTATACCATCTCAAGATTGTTTTGAGAATTTAATGAGGTATTATAACTTTATACTAATAAAGACTATTCCTGCTGCAAATGACTAAAATCAAATTTATTTTTTTTTAAGAAAAATGTTTTTCTGAACTCCCTGGATAAGGGAATTCCTTTTTTTAAATTTAACTTAATTTAATTATGTTACGTTAATCACCATACATTACATCATTAGTTTTTGATGTAGTGTTCCATGATTCATTGTTGCGTATAACACCCAGTGCTCTATTCAGTACGTGCCCTCTTTAATACCCATCACCGGGCTAACCCATCCCCCCACCCCCCTCCCCTCTGGAACCCTCAGTTTGTTTCTCAGAGTCCATAGTCTCTCATGGTTCATCTCCCCCCTCCGATTTCCCCCCCTTCATTTTTCCCTTCCTGCTATCTTTTTTTTTTTTTTTTTAACATATAATGTATTATTTGTTTCAGAGGTACAGGTCTGTGATTCAACAGTCTTACACAATTCACAGCGCTCAAATTTGCTTAAACAAACAAAAGGATTTTTTTCCTTTGTTAACAGTGAAGGATAAAAGTGAAGTTGATTGTTAGGCAAAATAAATTCAGGGAATCAAATTGCCAAAAGAGCTGCCTCTTCATCTTGTTCATCTTGCTCCACTGAGTCTCAGCTTCATTTTTTGTTTGTTTGTTTGTTTGTTTTTTCCTACTGTGCAGACTAGTTTCTTCTCTTTGTTGGGAGACACAATGGAGCAGGGAGGTATAGTCATAGGAGAAGAAAGCAGCCAGATTAGGGAGTGATATAAAGTATCACTAGAAGGCGAATGTTAACTAGATGTCAAGTTTGGCAAGATGGCAGAAACTAATCATAAAGTTTGGGAGTCCTTGAGTTAACAAAACAGGGCTGATGAATGACTTCATTAGAAGTGGGAAGAAGCAAAGGGAGAAATCCCAGCCAGTGTAGCCATTCCTGACTCTCATTTCATAATTTGGAATTTGCCCAAAAAGGAAGGCTGAGAGAACACATTTATAGTAGACAGAATGATGGTCCTCAAAGATATCTCTGTCCAAAATCTTCACAACATGTGAATGTGTTTCTTTCATTGCAAAAGAGATTTTGTAGCTGTGGTTAGGTTAAGGCTCTTGAGATGGGAAGAGGGTCCTGATGGTGTGTGTGAGCCCAAAGTTCTCACAAGGGTCTGCATTAGTGGAAGAGGGAGGCAGGGAGTGAGTCAGCGAAGGAGAGGTAATAGGAAACGTAGAGGAAGGAACGTAATGCTGTTGCTGGCTTTTGGTGGAGGAAGGGGCCACAAGCCAAGAAATGTAGGTGGCTTCTAAATCTAGAAAAGACAAGGAAAATGATTTCCCCCTGGAGTGTCCAGAGGAGTACAGTCATGTCTATGACACCTTGATTTTAGCTCTGTGATACCCATTTTGGAGTCTGATCTTCGTTAGTTCTTACTCCTATTTGATTATAAGTTCTGTCTCCCTCTATCAGACTCTAAATTCTTTGAGGCAGGGTCTATATAAGTTTTCTCTACCAGCCCAGCAGCTCGTTTAGTATCTTGCATGTGGCATGTATTTCCTATATGTTGTTCAGAGAGTAAATTAATGATGTGTGGGATCCCCTTCCATATGGTTACTTGGGATAGAACACCATGATTCTGCTAATGTTGCCTCTGCCCAAACTCTTTAGGGAAATCCCATTTTGAAACTTGGAGCCATTTCAGAGCCATATAAGAAGGCAGTCTTAGTCTTCTATAACTTTTTGTAATTGGAAATAAAATAAAACATAGCAGAATAAAATAAAATATTAAGTCCACCTAGAATGTAAGGATTGACCTCCTTTGAAAAGATTTAATATAGACATTAAACAAGATTTGTTTGAAAAGGAGTAAATGGCAAAGATGAAGATATTCCTTCAAAAACAGCATCCCACAATATCTAATGGACTATTGAAAACACTTTTACAATAGAAAGGACAATCTTTTGTTTCTACACTTACAGAGACCTGATTTGATATTTTTTTCTAAATATTTTGAGTAATATTTGTGGAGTATCTCAAAAAGTTTAGTCCATGCCCTACCAGGTATTATAAGCTCTGTGGCCACCTTGATATATTACCATTTGTTTCTTAATAAAATAATACAATCATCTTGCTTGAATTTTTATAGACCTTAAAAGATTTTATTCTTATTTGATGACCTAAATGTATGTGAGAGACTCAGTTTACAAATGGACAGTACCCAAGCCATCCATATAAATAGTACTGTGATGCACAACCTGCAGCAACTTGCCTAGGAAACCAATCTTTCATCTACAGTTAACGACCCAGGAGGCCAGCCTGCTACATGTCATACTTGCAGGAAACCAGATTGCTACCTCTAGTAACAAATCAATTCCCTAACTTTTGTCCTGCTACCACCTTAAGACCACCCAGAGAAAGCCAATTATGCACCCCTGACCAATCACATAGGATCCCCCCTTCTAGTTAGCCTACCTACATGCTCCTCATTCTAACAGCCTCAGTCAGGGCATACCTGCAGCCTTTCCTTTTTTTTTTTTTCCCCCCACTATTATAGCTTTCCCCCTCCTCTGCTGGCCTTTGAGTCTCTACCAACACACAAGTAATAATACTGACTCTCTTTCTGTATTAAGCTCTGAATAAATAGCCTCTGCCTTTCTCATTCAGTTGGTCTTTGTTTATGATGCTCATGCTTTTTTTTTTTCTGTTTTGAAACATAATAAATAACTTTAAAATTATTTTAGGTTCCCCCCCCCATACCTTTAATGAAGAATTATGTGGAATCCTGGCCATGATTTATCAGGCAATTCCTTTATTTTTAGACTACAGACTATTTTGAATCTGGTTGGATTCTGATTTAACCTGATAGCTCTTTCCAGTTTCCTTTTCATTGCTCCTGATTACTTAGTCACTAATTGCAGTTTTAATTACACTCTCATCTTTTCTGAAGATCAGCATATTTTTAAGAGAAGATAAAAACAAAAGTAGTTGTCTTCTCACAAAGGATCTCAAAATATGTTTCATCTTATGAATCAGCAGTCCCCAGTGTTTCCTTCTTCATGGCCCGTTTGAAAAGTTGCTTGATAGATGAGAAAACTGTAGTGCAGAGTGCTTGAATATGTACGCTGTTGGGGCTGCTCAATGGAAATTACAGGGTAAAGTGCTGTGACATGCATTCTGCAAGTAGCAGCAGAATAGAATGTCATTCTGTCTTAATTGTTCCCCTTGGTGGATGGCTTCCTTGGGTTGCTATTTTGGAATCACCCTTGTCTTGGGGGTTATGATCGTGAGATCTCTTCTCCATTAGTCTGCTGACTCATATATCATATGTTGGATCAAATGAAATGCTCTAAATGCTAACGAGGTTGAGGGCTCCAGGCTGTTTGTATTTAATTACAAATATTATGTGATTTTTTTTTTTCTTAGAACGTATTCAAGGGAAGGTGAATCTTCTCTGAACTAGAGTTGGGTGGCAGAGTAATGCCTATCATGGTGCTTAGGTTATACTTTGATAGGCTTTGTCCTTGAGAATATGATACGGGCTGTGGTCAGCAGACTTCACTAAATTAATTTTTAAAAATTCATTAGAAAATAAAGCAGATATTTCAAATCAAGAAGAATTTTCAAGCTTTGACTGTGTCCTTTGCTATGTCACACCATGAAGGGATTGAAAAGTGTTTATCCTCACTCTTTTGAAGAGGAAAGGTACATGTAAATGCAACAAAGAAAGAGGACTCTGTATTTTGTCTTTATGCACCCTCCCCCCTTTTAACTGTTGAGAACATTTGTAAGTGCCCTCCAGAACCAAGCATCTCCCTCTCTTAAGGTTTTCACAACTTTCTGCAGTTGAGTTACTCACTGCTCTAACCACAGTGCTCCCTCTGGACAAGGATCCATGCTCTAGACATTTCTATCCTTCTTCTAAAGCAAAACAAATAATTTCCAGGGGCGCCTGGGTGGCTCAGTTGATTTCAGCTGATTTCAGCTCAGGTTATGATCTCAGGGTTTTGGGATCGATTCCCATGTCAGGCTCCCTGCTCAGTCTGCTTGAGATTCTCTCTCTCCCTCTCCCTCTGCCCCTCCTCCCCACTGCCCCCCCCCCCACACACACATATGCACTCTCACTCTCAAACAACAACAACAACAAACTTAAGTGGTTTCCATTCTGATGGGGCATACCCTTGTGACTGTGATTCTAAACCAATTTATACTGGGGCATTTAGGGATCATTTGAGTTTTACCCATTTTACATTAATTTATATTTCAGCAGTAGTCTCTTCAGAAAGGCCTTGGTCTCTCATGGTGGGGAATTACATACCTTTGGGAGGCCAGAAATAGAGATGTAAAAGGCTGCTGACATCCCCTAATATGACATGTTGATGGGCTGTCTAGCTTACCTGTGTTAAGTCCAACCTTGAGAATGACCTTACAGAGAACCAAATATGGTCCCAGAAAGTCTGAGGGCTTCTTCCTTCAACAAGTAGATTGCTGTGAAACCCATAAAATTGCCAGAGTTATGGTTTGGTATGCTCTTATTTTCTTTGAGATATTATTTCCATTCACTCCATCTCCAGGCACTTCTTCAGAAGATGGTAATTCCTTCTAGGAAAGGACTCCCTGACCCTCCTTATCAGGTGTTAAGGTCTTGTTTGTTCTCTGTTCCAAACACATTTAGGTAAATACTTGCTCACCCATCCCTAGCAGAGTTTATAACAGAAATCCTGAAGTCTTGGTTGTAGAATCAGGACACAACCTCAGTGTTACTGTTTATAGGCACCCTTGGTGAGTCTCTAGTGTGTACTGTGCTTGTCCAGGAGACCAAGAGTAGCTTCCAGATCCCTCTTGCTCTGTTCTTGCTCTATTTTGTTCTTGGCCTTTTCTATTCTGCACCACATCTGTGGGACACAGACCTTTCTGTCAAGGTAGGTTTGCTGCCACCTACCTTCCCATTACAAGGGGCTCTGAGTCATATAGAATTGAGATCTAACCACACTCTGCATGCTCACTCTGTGACTTTGGCTAGTAGATTTCTTAACCTTTCTCAGCATTGTTTTGATGTTGTTCATCTTTAAAATGGGACTGTAACATCTACCTTATAGGGTCTTTGCAAAGATTTAAGCATTATGTGTGTAAAATGCGTAGTTTGTTATATAAGTTCAAAGTTTAGTAAATGGTAATTCTCCTGGCTTTGATTTTTACGTTGGTGTGGTCTCTCTGATTCTGAAGGCACTTGAAGTCAACAAAACATCTTTATTTTTTTAAGATTAAACTAAAAGTTCTCAAGGTTAAAATACATTAACAAATTCTAAAACTAGATAAGGAATTCTTTTTTTTTTTTTTTTTTTTGGTCATTACTGAATGACTTAGGATACTTCATATGCTATGACTGAATTTGTAGATTATATCCAAAGGGTACCTGTTCGTAAAAAAATGAATACATGTTTGATTTTGAGGGGTAAAGAATGAATCACATGATCTGAATTCCTTCCTTCATCAACTGTGAATCAGCTAGAGTCAGGAGTGGGTAAATCATAACTGGAGAAGAAGGAGTTATTGGCCTCAAAGTTCTGAAATTGATGGAGTTAGTCTTTGGTATACTGGCCTCTCCTTTCTGCCATGTCCAGTGACCTCATTGTCTCTCCTCTTCTTAAAAACTTATTAGAAACTAATAATAGTCAATATTTAAATACCAGACGTTGTATGTCATTAGTTTTCTGCCCTTCCACCCCTTCACATTTTCAGTTTTATGTATAGGGATAGAAAAGACTGGTGCCTGATTAAAAGGATTTGAGCCTTTTTCATGCAGGGCAAGAAAATGTTTAGAGTAAAAGGGAAACCCTTTCTTAGTCCCCTAAAATTAGCCTTTAGTAATGTTCAGGTTTTGTTTTTCTTTTTTATAGACAACAGTTTTTGAACCTGTTCAATTTAAAAGATAAGCAGATTTGAACACAAGCGTGGATGCTTTAAGAGTTATGCATGCCTCTAAAAAGACTAAGAATGAATTCTAGGGCAGGTGGCAAACACGTAATGTTACATGCAGCAAGTCCAGATATAGAACAGCACAGCTGTGTTATGTAGCTTCAATAACTTTGAAATTAGAATAAAATTATTAAATATGAAATATGAAAAAACAATACAACAAATGTGAATATCCTTTCAAAGCATGTTACACCTATGGGACTGAAGCAATGGAATTCTCATGAATCAGAAACCATCATGTCTACAAGCAGTGTGGATTTTTGAGAACATCAGGAACAGTTCTTTCTTTTCATTTGAAAGTAAGTGAAAAGAGAGCAAGCTTGCATTTTGCTGCAGTAAATACTATTTATTTAAGTAATTTGGGCAGTAAAATTACACAGTCACAATAATTTCTTTAATGACCCATTTGGGGTTTTTTTGACACAAATTGTTTCCAATAAAAAGGAATTTATTAAATAGAACTCAGTATTTTTAGATGAGCCCATTTAGATGAGTTTGTTTACATTTTGGGGATAAATCACAAAAAGAAAATAATAAGAAATGGCGTTGAATATTGTCAAGGGTAAAATTGGGACTACTGAAAGGATGAACACTGCAGTATGATTAAATTAGATTTTCTTGTTGATTTTGATTCTAAGGGCTTACTGTTAGTTTAAGTTCAGTCTTTTGCCTTGATTGGAATTGTGCTTATATGGATATATCTGGTGAATGTGCTTCTAGATATGCATGCAGGTCTTACGAATTTCACTTATATTTGAAAAATGCAGAAGTACTTCCATTTATGTTTATTTGTGTGTGTGTGTAGCAATAGGCAAACATTTTAAAATAATTACCTTATGGGGGGTGCCTGGGTGGCTCAGTTGTTAAGTGTCTGCCTTTGGCTCAGGTCATGATTCCAGCGTCCTGGGATTGAGCCCCTCATCAGGCTCCTTGCTCAGCAGGAAGCCTGTTCTCCCTCTTCCACTCCCCCTGCTTGTGTTCCCTTTCTCGCTGTCTCTCTCTCTGTCAAATAAATAAATAAAATCTTTAAAAAAAACAAATAATTAGCTTATGGAATAGAAATGTAAGAATATAGTACTTGCTTTGGCAGCATGTATACTAAAATCCCTGCACAAGGATGACACGCAAATTCATGAAGCATTCCATATTAAAAAAAAATGTAAGAATATAAATATTCATATTAAACTTCTAGGTTTTTTCCTAGACATTTAGCCACTAGCCCTATATATATTCAATATATCAAAGAGGTGCAAAATAGTGGGAATCTTTTGCATTTGAGACAGCCGGTAAGACTTCTTATGAACTCTGGAGGTTTTAAAGACTCTAGTCTGTAATTATACTGACCTCTCCACAAGCAACTGTTTATACAAAGAGAGGGTTAATTGTTCACTTATTTAATATGTATTGAGCACACTCTGAGTCCCTGACCATAGGGAATGTAGGGTTTAGGGAAAGTGACAAGAAGACAGGCTGGACCCTTAAAAGCTCACTCAAGGATGCCATGTGGAAAATGGATTATTGGGTCTAGAAGTTGAAATGAAGGATAAAGTGCTTTGAGGCTGTGTAATTTTTTTTTTAAGATTTTATTTATTTATTAGAGAGAGAATGAGAGAGAGCAAGCAACATGAGAGGGGGGAGGGTCAGAGGGAGAGGCAGACTCCCCGCCAAGCAGGGAGCCCGATGTGGGACTCGATCCCAGGACCCCAGGATCATGACCTGAGCCGAAGGCAGACGCTTAACCATCTGAGCCACCCAGGCGCCCCGGCATTGGGATTTTTTAATAGCATTTATTATTATGCTCACTAGTACAGAAGTAGAGTGCCACCATCACAAGCACCTAAAGCACGTGGCAAAGGATAGTGGTCAGGAAACAAACGGCGAGGAGCCTGACCTTGGAGATGGAAGAGAGGCCTGGTTGTGTATTGAGCGGCAGAAAGTTTGGAAAAACTGTTTCCTGTAATAACTTGGGAAGCAGACTATATGTACCCCCAAGTGAACTAGCAGCACTGGGTAGAATTTGTCATATACAACCTCAGGTGGGGGTCATTGGTGTTAGCAATTGCCTTGGGCAAGTGGCACCACACAGACAGGACCTCAGGAAACAATTGGATTTCAAGAAGCTTGGCTAAAGGTGAGGAACAAGGTAATATTGTCGCTAGATTTGTGTGTGGGGGCTGGTGAAAGGAAATTTTAAAACATGAGAGGGTAAGAAGGAATGTGTGAATGATCCACAGTGCATCATTTCCCTTGGGGATTATGGGGAATCCTGTCTTATACCACATTGCAGCTCTACCTTCACTTCTAATCCTAAAAAAATAATAATAAAATAAAATAAAAATTCTATAACTTCTGGTAAATTCCCATGAGGTTAAATTTTAAACTTCTTCAATGCCGGGGATGTCTTCTATTTCTGCATGTTCCCCAGGGCTAAATGCAGATTTGAATATAAGTGAGTGCAATACGTATCTTATTGATGTTTAACCACTATAGACATTGAGATTGCTTAATTGGGAAATGAGATTCTGAAGAAAATATGTGGTATTAGATTTCAGAAATAGGAATCTATGATATAAATTAGAAAAGAAAAAATTCCTATTTTGTGGAATTCTGATGAACGTTACCAGGGAATTTTTAGAACATTCTTGTGCAATTATTTTTAATTTTAGTTTTCAGGCCACGAACAATCTCCTCAGTTATAAATAGGCGCTATACAGAATATAAAGCTGCATAGTTATATTATGTCACAAAGGACTTAGATATTTCTATAATTGTGTTTTTACATAACCTTCTTATTTTTGCTTTATCTATTAACAATATTCATACCAATAAACTACTAAGAGCATTTTCACTTATATTATTGTCTAACTTTCACATTAGTTATCTAATTTTGACACAGCCTAAGAAGATAGGCTAAGAAGATAAATTTATTTCTACTTAGTGACAGATCTGGGATTACAATTCAGTTTCTCTGCTTCCCAGTGCAAGGGTCTTGCACTATATAAGCTCAGTCGATGCATTTGTGACATTTATGTCATATTTAGTTCATACAGTCTTGCCAGCTTTTGTGTCTGCCTGCCTTTTCTGATTTCTTTGATACGTTTGCAAAGAAGAATAATTAATCTGACCTAAATAGATTTAACACATCCATCCAATATTTATTTGGTAGATGGCTTATAGATGGTGAGGATTTGAGGGCCACCTCTACTTGAGAAGCCCATTCAAGCTGCCTGAAACCTTTTTCACTGTACAGGGCTGACATTTAAGGTCTTGATTCTGTGTCCAGTCTCAGTGTTCTCTGGGAACCACACTGCAGTGGCTGAAGCTTAAAAGCACCACTGCTCTTAGCAATAATGTTCCATCAGCAGGTGGGGACTGGTCGGGTAGGGGTATTCTCTGGGCCTCAAATCACCCAGTGTTATTTGTTGTATGTAACTGCCTATATGCGAAGTTGACTGGCCTCAGAAGAAGAGTGTTCTAGGCAAAACTACTAGATTGGTTATCAGGGAAACAATTTCAAACTGGAGCAAATTCTAATTTTCAACAGAGATTGTATCCGGAATTATATTTAGTTATAGAAAAAAAAGGCATGTTACCAGCCAAAGTTATAATATGATAACTCTGTTATTATTTTAGTAATGGTCAACCTGCATTTTAATTGTCTCCTCTGTTGTCAAATTGCAGATAATGACCTGCCCCTTTCATGAAGATAGAATAAAATATGCCTTTGGGAACAAAAAGAAAGGAACATGGTCTAATGAATTCAAATGAGTGGTGCTGAGCTGTTGAGTTCACACCCAATTCTGTGCTCTAAATGACATTCTTAGTGGTCAGATCTTTTCAAACAGTATTTTTAAGCTATGAAAAAAAGATAATTAGTTGTCAGTTGGAGATATTTCCAAGTTTTTCATATAATTTTTTTTCTCATGCCAATTTTGGACTAGGTCTTGCACCCAATTTTAAAATACCTTGAAACAGCACTTACATTGGCATTAATCTTGCCCAGAGAATAATAAGTCTCAGGAAAGGAGTGTCCCTTGGGAATATAGCACATGCTTTCAATGAAAAAGATCTGGACTGATCATTGGGTATGCATTTTACAGTTAGATCCACCAGCAGATAGCTATGTATTTTCTTGGGACAAATCATTTAACTTCTCTCTGTCCATTTTCTCACCTATAAAATGGGAAAATAATGCCTGTGCCTTTTGCAGGAATTTTAGGTTGTCAAATGTACATTTTCAGTAGAATAAGTATTTGGAAAATATAATCTCCTTTAACAAGCTCAAGGTTGATAATTATGTTCTGTATCCTAGAATTCACTAGCCATCATGGACCTGGGGTACTTTGAAATGTGGTATACTTTTTTTCTTTTTTAGTTTCTATTTTCAAAGTTGGCTCACAGCTTGGATATATTTGAGTAAAGCAGCTTTTCCTTATGGCCCCAATCATATGGCTCTTGAGCATATAGGGAAGAGTGTGAAAGAAGAGGGTGGGAAAGCATAACATTAAATATTCAAACTCCCTAGAGTTTTCTTGGCTTGAAGTGTTGTCTGTAAAAAGAAAAAAAGGTGGGGTGCGGTGAGGGGAGAAGAAAAAAGAAAGGAAAAAGACCAGAGTCTTTTATCCTATTAAGACCTTTTCTGTGGTCAGATTTACCTCCCTCACTTTTTGTTTTTTTTATTTTCATTAAGTGCCATTAAGAAATTAGATTAGATTAAAGGTCATTAATCTCTCCTGAGCTCTGATTGAGTTTGTATACAGAGTCTAAAGCAGATATCTGCCTTTAAAGAGAAGCCCACCCCCCCTTTCTGTTATTGCATGCCCTGTTTAAAATTCTGCTTTTCATTTATGTCACCTGTGTATGGCTCATTGAAAGGATTATTGAAGGAATGCACCTTGTTTGGGAGTAAGTAGCTCAGGGAAGCAAACCTAGCAAGTAGCATTCAGTTTCTTAGATAATGGTGCCATCTTCCTGGCACTTATGGAGACAATGAAATATTCATGAGTTTCTTAAAGGCTTTTGGAAAGAATGTGTGCTGGAATGGAACATTAATGAGCCAGTCTCTTCTGGTTTCATGCCAGGCAGGGGCTGTTAAATAATTAAGGTGTGACAAGCCAGAGTTTACACAGGAGGAGGTGGAAAGAAGCAGTCCTTCAGCATTGGAAATGTTCCCCTGCCATATTGAAATGAAGACCCATCTGGTCCAAGTTCTCTTATGTTCCTTGGAGTACTCTCTTTAACAACCTCACGGTACCCAATGCTTTGAATTGTTTTGCTAAAAACCTGCCGAAGGAACACTGAACTACTTCAAACATGTTTGGAAATCATTCAGTTAGCCTTTATTATGATCAGCACTTTAGGCATTGGGGGGAAAAAGGACAATTGTACCTCAAGGTTCCTGCCTTCTAATACCCCTGAACTAATTGGAAAGCTATGGAAAAAACTACTCTGTGATTAGTTGTTAAATTGTGTAGAGCTTAAAATGATAAAGGGAGAGATACAGCGAGGACTCTTGAGTCAAGAGGTTTTCATAGGTGATGGGGGGACTTATCTTGGGTCTTGAAGAAGATACTAGACTTGTATGAGCAGAGGAGAAAATGAGCGTTCATCTTAAGAGGAGTAAAAAAATGAACAAAAGTGTAGAGAAAGGAATGCACAAAACTTGAAGAAAATGAAAATATTCTGTGATGCCATATCATCAATAGACGTGTGAAAAATAGCATTCCTATTTCTCACACAAAAAAATATATAAATAAAATGAGCCTATGTCCTGTTTGGGCAAATGTTGGCTCACCATGACACCCAGACTCTGTGAAAGGGAAGGTGGCCTCCCAGGAGAGACTGACTCAGTCTTCCAGCAAAGTAGACAAATTGAACTCTGAGGAGTTTTTATGTGTGCAGATCTTTCATATCAGATCATGAAAGCAGACATTTTCACAGCTTTGCATTAAATATGCAAAATCTCATGGTTCTTTCATAAGAGAAAATATTCATGCTGCTTCCCTTGGTCACCCATACATTATCCTCAGAGTTGTCAGTCTGCAGCTTTCTCTGCAAGGCTGTGCTTTGGAGATATTTAATGGCTGCTTTTCCCTGTTTATTTTTCTGCCATCGCTTGAGCAACTAAGCACTCACTCTGCACAGAACACAAGGTTTTAAAAACGCATGTTTATCTCCATCTCTCTGGCTTACAAACTAGGTTAGAGAAATATGTAAATAAAAAAATTTAATAAAAGTCACCCATAGTCTTACAAAGAAATCACAGCTAATGTTTTGGTGAAGTTCTTTTTCACTTTTTTTTTTTTGACCCTATATAGCATATGGAGATCAGCTATTTATTTATTTACGTGTATGTGTATGTATTTAGTATAATTGTAATCTTACCAAATATATAGTTTGTATCTTAATTTTTCCCTTGTGTTATGTTAGAAAAGATTTCCTAAAAAATGTTTAAAAAGTATGCCATTTTCAAACTATACTTAATCTCCACATAACACACCATAATTTATTAAAATATTCTTTATTCTTGAATATTTGCGTGTTCATAATATTTCATTATTGTAATTAACACTTTGATAAACACCACTTAACATCAATGTATAATTCAACACTTATTCTCTCAGGGTAAATTCCCAGATGTAAGCTATCTGGATCAAAATATATCAACACTTTTAGTGATGTGGGCTCATATTGCCAAACTGTTCCCCTAAAAATACCAACTTATCATCCATTAAATGAAAGAGAAGGCCCATCTACTTCATAAAAGATTCATCGTCAACTTGAATATGATTTTATAGAAAGATCTCAATTTTGTAGGTGAAAATAATAGCAGTGGTTTTATTGCATTGTTTATAAAGTTGAACATTTTATTTCATGGGTATTTGTGTGGGGAATGTGTGGTGTGTGTGTGTGTGGTGTGCGTGAGAGAGAGAGAGTTGTTTCATCATGACTTTTACTCCCTTGTCTATTTATTGTAAGTAGGCTTTCATCGCTATTAACAATTGTTATTTTTATGGTCCTCATAAAACTTCTAATAATGATAAATGTGGTTTGAAAATCAATGAATTATAACGAGGACTTCTTTATACCAAAATTCATTTATCATAGGAATAAAATTGGAATCTTATGACCTTTTTAAAACACATTTTGAAATAGGTTTAGGTCACTAGGCATGAGCTTTAGAGGCTGATCACTTTCTTCTAAGAACTGGTTTGATTTTCCAACCCCAAATCTATCTGTTGCTCTTCATCACTTTATAATACAGAACCTTCCATGTGGTAGGAGCTACTGAAATTCAGACATAAACTTCCAGAAGAAAATGCTTGTTTTTTGTTTATTTTATGGGTTTTTTTTTTTTTAAGTGACAGCAGATGATACATTTCATTATATTAGGGAGGAAGAATTGTTCTTTAAATGCATGGACATATTTAATAAACAATTTTATCTTGGGAGTCTTTAACTTGCTCATTCATTTCCCTTCTTCCCACAGGCCAGGAGTAAGAGCATCATTCCCCAGACATATAATCTCGCTCTTCCATTACCTTCTTCCTTTTCCCCCATTGTCCTTCATGAGTTATAGGGTTTTTTCTTTCTTTCTTTCTTTCTTTCTTTCTTTCTTTCTTTCTTTCTTT
>NC_058416.1:30323857-30492287 GCF_002201575.2 Neomonachus schauinslandi | reverse complement strand
TTCTTTCTTTCTTTCTTTCTTTCTTTCTTTCTTTCCTTTCTTTTCTTTTCTTTCTTTCTTCTTTTTTTTTTTGCTAATCCTTAAGTGTAATAATCTTACTTCCATCTGTTTTTCCTATATCATTCATAGCTTAATAAAAACTGTTCTTTCTTCAAGCAAGAGAGAGGAGGGTTCTGTCCTTAAAATACCATGTATATTTTTATTTTAATAGCATATAATATGTAGAGTTGGGAAACAGGAATCATTCCAGAATGACCTGAAATCATTCATTATAATGCAGCAAAAGGTACATACATAAAATAAACAATATATAATAATACATATAAAATACAGAAAATGATACATATGATATATATTTTATAAATATATGTAATATGTATATTAAATGATTTCATATTAAAAGAGCTTATGCTTAGCCTCATGGATACAATCCCTGATGGATACAACCTAACAGCATTGTTGCGATCTAAATACCTCATTCTAAGAGTTAAAAAAAGTTGTCACTTGTCAGTGAAATAGTGTTTCTGGGAGCAAGTACAAATGGTTGGTGTACAAATCTAAATGAGATCCCTCTGTCTTGGGGTAACACAAATCAGCCTTGGTTTTAGCCAGAATAGAGAGTGTGATAATTCGGGAGGTATGAATAGAAAGATCCCACAACTTAATCACTTCTTAAAAATGTACACCATCATTGGAAATATCGGGGCAAATACACAGGTGAAGATGTAATCATATTCATGAAGAAATACTTAAGTACACATAAGAAAAAAAAGATAGCCTCATGATCCATGTACTCTGGAGGAGAACTCACCTACAGGTGGATCAATCCAGGAATCCATGTGATAGTTACTTTGCTCACAGGTTACTCAACTCCTTGGAAGCCAGTTTTCCCCATAAGTTGGGTCCAAGGCCAAATTCTGCGGAGGCTTTTGAGGAGGTGCCTGTGTCTGATGTAAGCAGTGGGAGAGCCAGCCCTACAGTTGTTGCCCGCAGTTCCTGGTCATTGGCAGTCAGCACAGCTGTTGGGGTTTCCCTAAGTGTAAAATGAGGCTGCTCTCGGCCCTCAGATTGATTTTCTCCATCTCCCTGCCCCTACTCCATTCTTGATTGCCCCTTCCTCTTTTCTGTGCTCAGGGTCCCCCTTGTTTGACTGTACTTGCTCACCCTAATCTCACTCAATCTAGTCAACTTGACCAGTCCTCTGGCTATTTCCTATTCCTGGAAATCTGGCTGCTCACCTCCAGCATCACATCTCCTGGCCAAATGTCTCAGCTTTCCCCTCGGAATGTCTCTGGAGTCTAATTATCTCCATAGACCCCACTCTCATCTAAGCTACCACTGTCTCTCTCCTGGTTTGTTTCAGAGAACCTCTGAAATGGTCGCTCTGTCTCCTCCCTGCTCGTGGGACAATCTGAAAGCTCCCTACCTTCCTGACCTCCTGCCTGTCACCCCCACTCTTCTACTCCAGTCGCAGTGGCCTCCTCAGTATTCCACACACTTGCCAACAAACTCCTGTATTAGGGTCTTTGTAGTCTGTGTTTTCTCTGCCTGGAAGGTTTTCCCTAGAAAGACCAAATGACCAGGGGCAGCTGGCTGGCTCAGTTGAAACCTCACAACCATTTCTTCATATTCCTTCGTATTCATATTAGCAGGGATTCCATCTCTGGCCTTCTTGTATAAAACAATAACCTATCTGTATTTCCCTTCCTTGCATCATCTTTTATCATAATATATCTCATCTTTTTTAAAGATTTATTTGAGAGAGAGAAAGAGAGCATGAGCAGGGTAAGGGGCAGAAGGAGAAAGAATATTCAGGCAGACTCCCACTGAGCGTGGGGCCCCATGTAGGGCTCTATCATGAACCAGGAGACCAGGACCTGAGCAGAAACCAGGAGTTGGATGCTTAACCAACTGAGCCACCCACGCACCCCAATATATCTTGTCTTTGAACAGAGCGTATATATGTGTTGTTTGTCTATTCTTCTAGAATGCAGTCTCCACGAGGGCGAAGATTTTTGTCTTTTTAACATTTCTACTATTTAATCTCCCAGTGCTTAAAACAGTGCCTGGCACAGGATAGCCCCATAATAACTAAGTGGTGAATGAAGGAAGGTATGAATGAATAAATGAATGTATAGTCTTATTACCTCTTTCTTACTTCATTGTATTGGAAATAATACCTTGGGCCCCTCAAACATTTAAAGACTGAGGAAATTTCAGTCTTACTCTCAGTATAGTTTTCCAGAAAGAAAAATAAATATACAAGGCAGTTTGCTATGTCCAAAGTCACCAGACACCTAATAGATGAAAGGAGTATTTCTGGGATGGTATATGTATTTACTCATACCCCATCTCATCCTGCTCATTGAGGCAACTTAGGATGAGAATGAAGTTAGTAGTGAAGGAAATGAGACAAATGGAAACCAAGATCAGGAAAGGATGAAGTTAGTTCATATAACTGCAAGCAGGTATTATTCATCCAGCTTTAATTGTCCCAGTTTAAAAGGAAAGAGGGAATATCCATCAGCTCAAGATTTGTGGTATCTATGAAGACAAACAGTAGCAAGCCTGTGATTTGCTAGCTTTCCATACTTGTCCTTATTAAAGCCTTTTACATTATAAATTCTTGCATCGTTTCCTGTTTTCCCAGACAACTGGTATGCTCTGTGATGCCTAATAAGCTAACTATTTTATCCCCATTGCCAGGTATGCAGTTTAGTTTTAATAAATTTTGAGAACAAAGGAATAAATGAGTGAATGAATGAAGGTTAAATTAAGAGGATAAAGACATTTTAGGGGGCGGCTGGTGGCTCAGTCGGTAAATCGTTTGCCTTGGGCTCAGCCCATGATCCCAGGGTTCTGGGATCGAGTCCCGCATCGGGCTCCTTGCTCGATGGGGAGCCTGCTTCTCCCTCTCCTCCCTGCTCATGCTCTCTCTCACTATCTCTGTCTCTCTCTAATATAAATAATACATTTTAAAAAATTAAAAAATAAAATAAAAAGGCATTTTAGGGCCTGTGCTGAGACGAGGTGCTTCATGAAGCTGGATCAAGTGACTCAGGACAGGTCAGCTCCAGGTTTGGGTGAATGGTGGGCATATTGAGAAGTTGCAAAGATAGAAATACATTGAATAAACCTCAAATAATTAAACGGTTTTCTGCTCTGTAATGCAAGTCTGGCCAGTTCAAGGGAAGCTCTGGATCTAAAAGTCGGTATTTTGATGTGGCAGATCTTAATGAAGGAGTTAAAGTTAATGAGCATTGTTCTGATTTTTGGAATTCTTGGGCACACTAACGTGTTTCAGTCACTGAGCGCTCTCTACCCCCAGGAACAGTGGCCTTGGGCTTAGGATGGGTGTCTGACTTTTTTCCTCTGCCTAGCTTGAATTTTGATCACCTTCACTTATTATTAATTTACTGAGAAGCTACCTTTCACAAGCATTTTCTAGATATTTGAGATAAAGTGAAAGATCCATACCCTGCCCTCACGTAGCTCAAGTTCATAGAGCAGTGCACAAATAAAGTTGGATATTTGAAACCTTCCTGTAGCCCTATGGCATAATTGTTTGGGAAACTCAGCATCCATCCAGCCAGATGCCAGTCTACAAAGCTGACTGTTAAGTTTC
The DNA here is from genome assembly GCF_002201575.2 of Neomonachus schauinslandi. NCBI lineage: Eukaryota > Metazoa > Chordata > Mammalia > Carnivora > Phocidae > Neomonachus > Neomonachus schauinslandi. The sequence continues at coordinate 30,488,662 of NC_058416.1, read as the reverse complement.
GACTTCAAGCTGCTCGCTCAAACCAGAGCCTCTCTTGCCTCAGGGCTGTCCTGTCACGTCAGACTCCCCAGGACTCACCCTGAGAACCAGCCCCTGGTCAGGTGTCTTATCATTCGGAGGATCCTTTTGGCATTCCAAGCGCTGTCCTACTCTAGATCATTCCCCTGCCTCCCTGACCTCTCTCTGTGGCTGCAGTAGACAGTCTGATTTTTTGTACTTGAAGAACAGGATGAATTCAGCAGAATTGAGCCCTGATACCCCTTAAGAATATAACCCTGCAAAATTATTTCAGCTCTCTAATCCACAGTCTGTAAATAGGAGTCATACGCCTTTTTCTGAAGGTTTCTGTGACAAAGAAGATGAGATATTATTTTATCACAATGCCTGTCACAGGGGCTCCTGTTTTCTTTCTCAGCTCCTGTGAACAGAAGTATGGCCAGTAAACAATGCCTGGAGGAAGGAAGTAAAAGCCTAGGAAAATTGAAAGAGTCCATTGAATTCTTAAATTGAAATGATTCCTCTGGAGAGTACACTTAAGTAAGTTATTGAAAGCAGTAATTTATTAGTAATATTTGGGACACAGTGACCTTGGGAAATGTAGTGTAGTTTTCATAATCACTCTGGCTTATTGTATTCATTTTACACTTCAAGATACAGTGACCTATACGTTACCCAGAAAAAAATTTACAGTAACTAAGAATCACCATGACTATTAATTGTTTTTAATTCAAGTCTATCAAGCTGCTGTAGCACCATGTAAAATATTTAGCAATTAAACAAAATTACACAAAAAAGTTTTTCCAGAAAAAAAGATAATTTTCTAATTTTTCTTTGAATAATGTCAGCCTGTGTGTGTGGGGGGGTATATATGTATGTGTTTGAATAACACTGAAGTTTCGGGTGTCATTGTACTCTTTAACTGTTGATTTGCATTCGAAGTCCTCTGATGAGTGTAGTCTAAAGTGCCAATTTAGTTATATTTTTATTCAGTCAATCCCCCACACTTGCTCACACTTGCTGTTCCTGAGGCTATGAGCCTTTATTAAGGTTATAAAATGCTTTGACCTTCATAAAAGGCACAGTGACTTCCCTTGAGGTCCAAAGCATTAATGATGAGGTGAAATGCAAAATCATTATCTGAGGGCAGCATCTCTCCTACCACAGAAGCTATTCAAATCATCCGATTGAAAGGCAAACCTACCCAAAAGCTAATAAAGAATTCTCCCTGGCAGTTGAAATATTGGACAAATTGCTTTTCAACCTATGATGGGATGTTAACTGGGTGACAGCCAAATGATGCTACTGGTTCAGTATATTCCGCCTCTGTAAGCTGGGTAATTGATGGTCTTTGGGTCCAGAGGTCAAAAGTTGTTGGTGAGTTTGCACTGAGAAACTTCAGTGTGGAAATGGGCCAGTGGTGAGTGTTTATTACTTGCCATTGTTTTAGCACCAAGGGCTCTAAGAGGAGAGCCATGCTTCATTCAGGGTTAGTGTCACATTTGCATTCAAGTGTTCATGAAAACTTATAAGTGCATCGGTGAAAAATTGAATGCTGACAACATGAGAAAATGTCACTTATATGAAAACCAGTAAAGACAGGGTCTTCCCTTCTTCCCTTCTCAAACAGAGAGCTGTGTGCACCTGTGTATGTAATACCCATAGGTGATGCTGGTGACAAGTAAGTGTCTCTAGTAAAACCAGTCTGTTCATTTCATCCTAGACTTGAAGGTTATGTTAAAAATAGCCTCGAGTGTTTGAGACTAGAAGGTCCATGTTGACCAGTATTTACTCTACCTTTGTATATTGAAACTTACTCATTTTTTGCATGATGAAAAGAAAGAGTTCTCCATAAATACATTAAAATCCAAATTCTGTATAGTCCTATATTTATTATGAAGTGGGTGTTCTTGGGCTTCTATTATGTCACATATAATTTGGTATATGATACCAGAGACAAAGAGTGTTCTGGTTAAAAGGGATCTAAAAAATCATCTAGTTCATGGGTTCCCATCTAGTTCCTGAGTCCACAGAGGATCACCAGTCTACAGTGGTAGAAATGTAGGTTGATAATCATGTTCAGTATTTCAAAGTTGCTGGAAATCATACATTTACTAGTTGATGTAGGGTTCAACTTTATTTGCTTTTGACTGGCTTGATACCAACTCAGGGCATAAGTAATACTATTATGTATGTTCTCACTGCTACTCAGAAGCTTTGGTTAGCAGTAAAGTAATTTGTGAGAAGTACATAAAATCTGGGTTTTCTGTTCAGGCTAGCCAACTAAACTTAACCTTAATCACTATGTAGTTCTTGACACTGTTGAAGCATTTTCTCATATAAATTAGGCACGAAAGCATAAGAAACAGTACTGGCATTTGCTTTGATAGCATATACACTAAAATTGGAATGATACAAAGAATGGTGTGTCCTCTGAGCAAGGATGACATGCAAATTCATGAAGCATTCCATAATTTTAAAAGGAAAGGCTATTCTAACACACAGTTTTTGTACTGGAATTTGCTAACCTGTAATACGGAATTTTCCTTTTGGCCAATAATCAGTATTCCTCTCTAAGTCACTTGGACATTGCTCGTTTCTAAGAAATTGAAACTCTAATCATTGTGACAGCTACATTGAAAAAATAATTGTACAGAAATTAACTTATCTTCATTTGGTTTTAATTTTTAAATGTTTGTGAAAGGAGAGGGGATGGGGAAGAGGAGTGGGTGGTTGCTTTTGTAAGTATAAAATAAATGAACATGTATTGGATACCAAAACACAAGCAAAGACTAGCATGGGAATGAGAATCAGGAGATCTGGTTCCTGGCAATGACTCGGTCAACATCTATGGCAGTTTTAAAACATTGCTTTATTTATCTTAGTTTTTAATTTCTAGTCATACCAAATAATCTCTAAGCCTCTTCCAGTGATGCACTTCAGTGATGAAGCAACATTTTTTTTTGTTGTTGAATGTACTTCATATTCTCAAGAAAGATATTTAGGAGATTTTGATCCTGGAGTTATTTATACTGGGACTTTAGGCATATTGAATGTAGGAGGTCTGCTTCCCAAAGACTCAGCAATCTAGTTTCCTCACTTTTTAAGGGCATGAGTAAGAGACTTCTAATAAGGAGGATTTTAAAGTAAATTTACCTTAAGCCTAGTTAGACTATGGTACCCTATGAAGATTCAAGAAGTGAATTAAGTAAAGGCTGAGAAACATTTGGGTAATGCCTTCTAGTTACACCCAGCAGGGAGTGTTTGGACTCTGGGTTTCTTGGGGAAAAGAGAAGTCATGAGAGTAGCTTAAAGAACTAGTGGTGCTTAAACAAACCCATCTCGCTCAATATTTCCTGCAATATAATAGAGAAAAACAGAGATCAGCAGAACTACATGTGAAACAACACACTCAACATTCTTGGAGAAAAAGTGTGGCTTAACTTAAAAATAACTGTAACCAAAGCGAAGAAGAAGGAAAAAGAGAGAAAAATAAAACCAAGTCCCAGCAAATGATCTCTTATGTTCCCACAATGCCACAAGATTTTGAGGTCAAACAAGAAGTGTAAAAAAAAAAAAAAAAAAAAAAGTACAAGGAAGAAACAAGAACAGAGCCAATGACCAGAGTAAAGTTAAGCCAAAACATTGCCAGGAAGAATCCATCTACTCTGAGTGAGCAAAACGGGTAAAGGGGGTTGAAAGGTACAAGCTTCCAGTTATAGAATGAGTGAGTCATGGGGATGTAACGTACAGCATGGTGAGTATAGTCAGTGATGCTGGATTGCATATTTGAAAGTTGCTAAGAGAAGAAATCTTACAGGCTCTCATCACAAGGAAAACATTTCTCTGTGCAGTGATGGATGTTAACAGGACTTGTAGTGGTGATTATTTCATAATGTATACAAATATTGACTCATGTTGTACACTTGAAACTAATATAATGTAAGTCATACCTCAGTAATAATAAAAAAAAATACAAGGGGAGGCAAAAAGGGAGTCACTTTAGAAAAAGAAATTGAATGAATGAATGTATGAACAGATTTTTATGTCCAGCTAAGGTGTTTGTCAAACTTTACGACTTTAAAAAAACTACAAAACAGTTTTTTTTTTAAACATATAGTGTATTATTAATTTCAGGGGTAGACTTTAGTGATTCATCACTTGCATGTAACACCCAGTACTTATCACATCATGTGCCCTCCTTCATGCCCATCACCCAGTTACCCCCTTCCCCACCCACCTCCCCTCCAGCAACCCTGTTTGTCTCCTACAGTTAAGAGTCTCTAAACAGTTTTAAAGATTTTATTTAATTGACAGAGAGAGACACAGCGAGAGAGGGAACACAAGCAGGGGTAGTGGGAGAGGGAGAAGCAGGCTTCCCAAGGAGCAGGGAGCCTGATGTGGGGCTTGATCCCAGGACCTGGGACCATGACCTGAGCCGAAGGCAGATGCTTAACGACTGAGCCACCCAGGCACCCCTCTAAACAGTTTTAAACTCAAACAACTTAGAACATTCAGTATGTATGAGCTCTCCATGAAGAATTTATTAGATTAGCTTTATTCAATTAATAGATGAATGGGAAAACTTCACCGAACACTGATGATGGGTTTTTTAATGCATGTAACTGTGGACCTAAGACACAAACCCAGGTATGGGTGAGGGTGGAAGATGAACACATGGGTATTGTATTTTGTGGCAAAGCAGAAATAAAGCAACTAAATATGAGTGGAGACGACAGAGGGGAAGTAGAAGGTAGAATAAGCTCATTGGTTGATGTATAGGGAATAGGTAGGATTTCAAGGGTACTGTTAAAATCTAACAAACCAGAAAATAAAGTTCTACTAGGCTCTGAACTGAATTTTTACTCAAAACTCTTTCCCAAAGAAGATATAAAACAGGGGGCATTATAGAGGATATAAAGCCAAAGGTGACAAGTAGAATGAAAATATAATTCCTGCTAGTTATCATTTTTTAAAGACTGTATTTATTTATTTGAGAGAGAGGAGCAGGAAGCCTGATGCAGGGCTTGATCCCAGGACCCCGAGATCATGACCTGAGCCAAAGTCAGACACTTAACCAACTGAGCCACTCAGGTACCCCCCTAGTTATCATTTTTTAAAAAAAATTTATTTTAGTTATTTGAGAGAGAGCGTGAGAGACAGCACAAAAGAAGGTAGAGTCAGAGGGAGAAGCAGACTCCCCGCTGAGCAGGGAGCCGGATGCGGGACTCGGTCCCGGGACTCTGGGATCATGACCTGAGCCGAAGGCAGTCGCTTAACCAACTGAGCCACCCAGGCGCCCACCTAGTTATCGTTTTTAATTAAAGAGCAAATAATGCCATTTTGTAAAGAACTAAATGTAGCAAGTATAACCTGATACATAATTATAAAATTATTGTGACAAAAACTGAGACCAACAGAATCGAGACATTCAAGTTAGAGGACACACATCAGTCATATCAATAAATATGAATGAAGTTAACTTGTTAAAACAATGTGATTTTCACTTTGGTTTACATAGCTATGCCCAGCCATATGCTGTATACAAGGGGAAAAATTAAAGTGGTTCAGAAAAGCAAGCAAACAAAACAGACAAAGGTATACTGGGCCCACAGAAACAGTAAGAAAGAAGGGATGTGAACTTGATATCAGATAAAAGAGTATTTAAGCCAAAGAGCAATAAAATTGATGAGAGATATGTTTTAGTGCTAAATGCCATGATTCAAAATGATAAGAAACTAAGAATATGAATTAACAGAAGAATTCAGCAGCCATATTTATGTGGTAAAAACTCTAGAATATAGAAATGGCATAAGTAGAGAAGTTTTTATAGACTGAATTATGAATTATAATTCATAATTATAGAAATACAATCTCAGATCCAAACAGATCAAGTGGACAAACCAAAAATTAATTAAAGAGCCAGAAGACCTGAACAACTTAATAAAATAGATCTTACCATTATATACCAAATTTTAGGCTTTGATAATAGAAAATACACTTCCTTTCCAGGTGCTTATGGAACATTTACAAAGTTTTCCATACACCAGCTCACAAGGAAAACATCAAGATGTCCTATAATGCAGAAGTACTACAAAATATACTCTCCACTTAAAATGCAATAGAACTAGAAATTATTAACAAATCAAAAAATTAAAAGGCCCTTCCACCAAGAATGAAAAAAAAAGAACTCTTCTGTTGGACAACTTTTAGGTGAAACAGAGACATACAGATTGAAACTACAGAATTCAGTCAAATAATAAAAATACTACATATAAGAAACTCTGGGATATGGTGTAAGCAGTGGTCAAAGAAAAATTCATAATACAAACACTTCCACCAGTAGAAATTAAAAAAAAAAAATGAAAACAAATACTCAGCTCAAGAAACTAGAAAAAGGACAAGCCAAAGAAAGCCCAGGAAAAGAAATAATATAAAAAAGCAGAAGTTTAGGTAGATTAGAGGAAAACAGTAGATTTGGGTGTGTGCAAGTATATGTGTGTGCACGCGTATTTTTGCAAGTTTCCTTGGGATTGGATGTGGGGGTGTTTCAGTGAGAAACCGTGTATTCTTTTGGATTTCAGGAAATTTTATGAAAAACACAGATAGCATTAGGATATAAAACATTTATATGTACTTTTAAATACACTTCTTCATTGTTTGAACTGAAATGGCCACACAGCAGTTCAGACCTACCCTAAACGGCACTTAGAATAAAGGTGATACCACAAGCAAACTGCTGATTCAGCAGGTATATGATATACACACACACACACACACACACACACACACACACACACGCAGATTTTTTTTCTGTAATTCATTATTTTACAACTTGAAATTGGGAATGTATGAGATTTTCATTACATAAACTGATTGCTTATACCGAAATGGCAAGAGGGGACTAATCCTTTACAGACCCCAAGCAGGGTTGTTTCGTTCATCTCTGTAACCAATAATAGGAATAAGGGAATCTATAATGTGCAGTATCTGTACCAGCCAGTGTGGTGACACGAGGAAAACATTACTCTTGAGTGAATGAGAGGTATGTATAATCAATGCCGTGTTTCTTCAGTTATGTTTGGGTTTTAGAATTATATTCTTCCATCTTTCTTAATGCCCAGCATTACCACAGTTCTTTCGCTGGGGGGGAAGCTCTTCAATAGGTTGAGTCTGAAACACTGCCTCACTCCCCGTTTTCCATGAAGCACTCCCGTGAAATGCCTTATTATCAAAAACAATTGCATCTTAGCCGAGCACATGTTTTGATTGGATGAGCTGGAGACAGGATATCTTATTTCATAGAATATGTCTACAACGTGAGGCTGAGAACAGTTGTTCTGAGGGTTGAGATTTTATCTTACACATGAGGGCCTCACATATTCCAGGCTTTCAGAATATCTATTGAACGACTATGTCAAAGAGTCAACAGTTGTTCATTTTTAACAATTTCTATGCAGATACAGTATTCTCTTCTTTAGACACATTACAGGTTGTCAGTTCCTTTTGTTGTTGATATCTCCCTAAAATTTCAGCCCCCAAGAACAAAAGAATATGGTAGTTCTACAAGACTAGGCCTAAATTATATTTCCCTGGTCAGAAAAATACTTTAATTACTTTATAAACTTTTCTCATTTAAAACAAATTTATCCTGTGTCTTTGATGATTACCATAAATTGCAGCCATGCTTCTTCTAATATATTCTATTACTATTTGGTTTCTCAGAAGATTTAAAGGGTGCCAATTTCCTGTAAAATTTATCAGACAATAGTCAGCAGTGCTGTTTAGAGCAAACTTATAAAAACACAACGTACAAAAGATTTATCACATTGCTTGCATTTTAGCATGTTTCTAAGACCAGTAACCTAGTTTCTTCTTGCCTGCTTTTGACAAGAGTAAGCTTAATATTAAATATTAACTCTCCTCCCTGTAAAAAGGCATAGATATTATTTATTCAGGATACATTTGTTATAAAATTATTTAGAGATTTTCATACTCTACTGCAATGCCTGTATAAGGATAATTCCTCCTTGTTTGATTTGATTGTCTTTCCCCGTAAATTTTATTTAGTAGCCTTGTCACCTACCCCTGCCTGCACACACAGACACACACATACACAGAAACACTCCTTCAACATATATATCCTTTTGGTTCTGAATCTTGATGAATATACCTGCTAACAGATCTACTTTCACTATTTGGCTGTCTGAGGAAGTTGACTACATAGGACCACTTCTTTCATTTATATTCTTTCTATCTCGCCATACCCCTTCTCACAGAATACTTTATTGATAAAAATCTGGAATTTTCTTCAGAGGGAGGGAAGCCCAGACTATGGGCTTTGGCCCAGCCCAGGGACCTCATTGAAGTGATCCTTCTCCTGATGTGTGCAGCTCCCTGATCCTCTCACTAAGGTGAGAAGGGCAAGACGAGCCACAGCCAACTTTTTGGATTAAGCCAGTATCATTGAGTAGAACCCTAAAATCCTACCTGATCTGCAAACGTAGATTGCAGATCTAAATCATTAAATTTTTTAGGGGTCCTGAGGGGGCAGCTCTAGGTTGCCTGAAGCTGTCTAAGTCTGGTTCCTTCAGAAGATGGCACCTCTCTGAGCAAAAGACGATGTGGAAAAGAGAAGTACAAAATCTCATCTGTTGAGCTCTCATTCCATATCCACCACTAAGTTGTTTATTTTACTTTCTTAGATTACTTAAAGTCATTAAATTCACACCCTAGTCTTTGGTAGGTAGACATTGTCATGAGGACATTCAAGATCACACAGCCCCTAAGAGTCAGAACTGCAGCTAACATGCATCCCCCTGCCCCCTGCATGAAGAAGCATCCCTCTCAGAGCCCCCACAGCTGCTCTGCCAGCCAAGGTGACAGAGATCCTGGACTCATATCAAAACTGAGGACTGGCCTTATATTTTAAGTCTCTGTAGATATTTATATTATATTCTTCTTAAAAATTACGTTCTTTTAAATACCTAATGGAAACAGGTCTCTAATAAAATCCATGTTCTTCTTTCAAAAGTATGGAGTTGGGCTGGGACTCAGCTGTCTTACTGGGTACCCCATACCTTTGCAGAAGCATTGCCATGTAACTGAATTCTCTCCTGGTCCCCCAAAATTTGGATGTCTTGCTGTATATACTCTTTTCTTCCTACTGGCTGAGATGAGCAGAGCACCACTGCTCATGAAGTCATTTGTTGAAGATAGCAGAGCCACTGTCCCTCTGGGTCTCTGAATCATGGCATGTGGGTAGCTGGCTGCCCATTGCCTAAAACACCCATCCTGGACTGTTACATGAGTAAGAGATCTTTTTATTTCCTAAACCAGTGAATTAATGTTGGGTGTCTTGTGGCAGCAGAATAGCTTTGTCTATCCTAACCAAGGAGCACTCTGTTTGTATGTTTTTTATTAGTTTACGACCCATGAGATCATGAACCAAGGGCCAGATGCTCAACCAACTGAGCCACCCAGGTGCCCCATCTCTCATAGGCATTTCTAACTTCCTACAACTAAGACATGGTTATTTTTATGGAATAATTATTGCAGAAAGTTGTCATTTCAAACTTAGTATTTTTTCTTTCTTCACATAACAACTTAATCCAGTGTCTCAACAATACACTTAAATTTGTTTTCATGATCTTAGAACAGGTGGGCACATATTAAGAAATGTCAAAGTCCATCAGCCCTGCTGAATACAGGTATTCCATGTGGTGATTTTCAGTATAGTAGGAGAAAAAAAAAAGTCAATCTGTCAAAATAGCAAGACAGTAATATGTATTTTCAGTCTTCATCTCTCACCTTATCCCAACTACAAATGTTTTCTCTTTGTTTATATATCTACTTTTACCATTCATGTCCCTGGAATTCTCAGCTGTGTGATGTAAGTTATGGAAACATCCTTTGGATTCTATCACATTTTAAATCAAAACCCATTACACTTGAGGAAAAAAATACAAAATCTTTAACTTGGTCCACAGTGGACATGGTCAGGCCCATGCCTTCGTAACTTCAAGTTACGAGAATGATGTATGTCTACATACAGTAGGCTTGCTTTTTTGTTGTTGTCGTTGTTGTTTGTTCTGGGGTTTTTTGGTCAGTTTTTTCTTTTCAACACTGAAGCACTTTCCTACCTTAAAGCCTTCTCCCTTACTGTTCCCTTTTCAGGAATACCTTTTCCCTACTTTCTTCTACATTTCAAGTTAAAGGACATTCCTTGAAAAAGGCTTTCCCCAACCTTCAAATATGGTGCCCTGTTATAACTGAACACTTAACAGTATATTAATTTACTTTTGTATCTCATTGTTAGGTTAATAGTCATGGATTCGCTGGAGTGAATACCTATTATTTTGTCTCCTCAGCATTCCTCTGCACAGAAATACCTTTCTGGAAACTTCTTCCCCATTCCATCTATGTTATCGTTCCTAGAAAGGTCTTTTATGTAATTGTAAGCCCAGCCCAACAATTGTCTAGTAAAGAGATGGACACCTAATTCCATCTGAGCACCTTCTTCTAGTCAAGTTGATTGGAAGAGGGGCCAATCGGAGTTCCTCCCTAGGATTCTTCAAACTGTAGTAATCATAATCAGCCTTTTCTTGAGCAGCACTTGGTGCTCTTGACAGCCTTGTCTCCACAATTCGGAGAACTCCTAGATGTCCACCATGGGAGAGAATGAGCCTGACTTGCAGAAAGAATCAGAGATGAGAAAAGGAGGGAGAGTACCAGCAGTATTTGGATGCGTGGCTCTGGTTGTTCCGGAAGCCAGGTGACAACATTGGTCCTCTTAGAGATAGACTGACTTTATGAGCTACTTCATTCTCTTCAGTGCTTTTACTGAAGTTAGTTTGTGTTAGATTGCTGTTCCTGGAAGTTAAGTTGGCTGACTACTAGTATGTCCCATGTCCACAAAGTCACCCTTTCTGGCCAGGATGCCCAATCCTCCATTTTTTTCAGAACAAACATCTTTGTGTGATTTTGCAAAGGAGGCTCTATCTGCTGAGAGTATATTAAGCTACAAAGGAACCACATACTAATAATCCTATTCTTCGATTTCTTTATTTTTCTCTAGACTGTGAATGTTTGTGTGAGGGTTTTTTGTTTTGTTTTAAAATCTGGAAAGTGTCCAAACTGTAAAACTTAACTTGAATATAGGATTTAATACTTGTTTTAAAACCAACCACTCTAGACTTTAAAAATTCTCCTCCTTTCTGTCCTCCCAAAATGTAAATTCTTATTTGAAAATAGGGTAAAAAATTTTCTTCTTTGTAAAGTATGTTTTGCCCATTTTTAGCATTTACTACTTCCTCAGTTCTGCCACCTTAGGTACAAGTGGAGAGGAACCCAACTATTTGGGCACATTTGCCTGAGAATAGCCTGCTAATGAAGGATCCAGGTATCCAACTGAGCAATGTAGAAATGTAGGCTCCCCCTGGTCTCTCAAAATTCCCACCCTGGGACTAGGATCTTGCCATCTCACCATATGCTTAGAGTATTTCAGGGAGTAAAGTCAAATTGGAACCATGTTTCCTGCTGTTTCACCATGATTGTTTGTACAACAGATGCAGGCAATCCATCAATGCCAGGAGAAACCAAGAGGAAACTGCTCTCATGACCATAGACACCAAAACACAGTCTTAAATCCTTGCTTAAAAAACAACAAAGACCATTATTTTGATCTTTGGGGAAAATATAATTAATATTAATATCATTAATCCATTTGGAAGTAGATTAAACATAAGCCTTATGGAAATAAAAGTTGGATAATTGGATGGGAGAAATAGTAGTAATAATGACATTAATAACATGTAACTAATCCTTTATTGTTTACAAACCTCTTCTTAAGCCATTAACATGTTTAATGTGTTCATCTCACCAGAAGTCACATTTTAGAGATGAGGGAAATGAAATTTAGTTAGAGAATGTGATTGAATAAGTATTGCTAGATAATATACAGGGCATCTAGTTAAATTTGAATTTGAGCTAAAAAATTTTTTTTCAGTTTAAGTACATTTCAAATAGTGCATGCTCATCTAAAATTCACATTTAAGTTGGTGTCCTGCATTCTTTTTTGCTAAATCTGGGAACCCTAGATAAAACTAAGGTTACAAAGTTAGTAATGGGCAAAGCAGGAGATCCTTAACAACCACTGAAGAAGGTGATGTTTGACTTGAACTTTGAAAAGATTGTAGCATACACTATTATGGATTTATTGTCAGGACATTGCAGGAAACATGATTTCTTCACATTCCAAATTTCCAGGTGTGAAACTAGTTTGAAGTTATCCACCAATTCTGGTGAGACTCTAAAATACATGCAGTAAATTGACCCAGGGAGAGCTAAGAATTAACCAGGCAGATTTCTTCACTGGCTACCTACCACAACCACTAGTGACTAAGGGTTAAAACCTTCTTTAAGTGCAATTTATGCTCTGGGATATTTATAAAGAACAAGTCCATCATTAGAAATAATGACCAATGGATTTCAGGTCTCAGCTTGGACCCTGTGAGAAAATAGATAAAAAAAAGGGCTTTTCATGGGTAGAAGAGAAGGAGGATCGTTTAGCCTTTTGAACTCTTTGGGAATTAGTATGGGAAGTAAGTCAGTGAAGCTACAGTAGACGACTTTGGTAGGCTTCTTTTGGTTCAATCTCCAGACCAGATCCTTATATATCGTACTAAGACCTATGTATTTTTTCACTAATGTCAGTTTTAAGACTGCTAAAGCTATATATGAGTCCAAAGATAAAAAGGTAAGAAGCCTATATAAAAACAGAAATTTTATCAAAAATTTAAGTTCTTAAAGAGTTAGCAATCATAGAGAAATTCTCAAAGGAAACATACAGCGTTTCTTTCTAGATGTGAAGTAATGAGTTCTGTAACTTGCTTTATAACTACTATCAAGCTAGACAGAACTAGTCAGTGGTGGCTGGTTGTGTTACTTGACTGTAAGATACATATCACAGGCCTGGGCTTAAGCAGTTTCCTCTTTTCAGTGGGCATATTCACAGAACACCAAAGTAAATGCCCAAAGGGAAGTCAGGACCATTGATAATCCTGAGGAATGGGACCTTTTCCTTCAGGTGGCAGAGCTGAAAACAGAGTATACTCTCCAAGGAGGGAATCAATTGAATGATATTTAATAAACTATCATCACTTTATCATGTTTTAGATGCATCTACTATTTCAGACATTCACACATAAATTTGAGTATTTCTAGAATAAACTAACTTGCAAGTAACATTCCTGGTGCATACTTAGAGTGTCGTGAGAAATGATGACATAGGTCTCTGTGGCCTGTGTGGAATGAATGATACCAGGGAGAACTCATCAAGCCCGGATCTGTGCGAGATTAAACTAAGTGACAAACATTAAGAAGCTTAACACTTGACCACAGCTGCAACGCTGAAAAGCATTAATCCCCAGAATGCTTTCCCAGGGCAGTGCTAAAATTTATATAAAACATAGACATATCTGAAAAGGATGAAATCACTTAACACCTAAGGATATTAACTCCTATATGTCATCGATGGCAAAAGGGCAGATCAAACTGCAGGTGGAAAGTAACGCAGATTTAATTAAGAGAGGTATAGACATCACTGCTAGGGAAGATCTTTGGGAGAAGCTCCACTGAAGCCCAAACTTCATGGATTCTGAAGCAACGTTTCCATCTTACTGGGACAGAGAGATCAATAAATAGTGGTCATTTTTGGAGTCAAGCTGATGTTTATTCTCCGTAAATTATTCCCCATAAGTATTGCACTGTCAGAGAATGAATAACACATACTATCTCCTGCTTAAAACTCCTTCCTTTTGGGATGGAGCTTACTTCCCATTTGAGATGTAAGTTCCTTAACCTTTTTGAGCATCCTTCTTTTTTTTTTTTTGACCAGATATGACAGAAAAGAAAGGTCTAATGGGATTTTTACGACAGGTGCATGTATAGCGCAAGGGAGCAGGTTACAAATAAATTTTATCATAGGTTCTCTAGTCTTCATCCCCCAAAAAAGGTACAAAACAAGACGTTTCTGACTTTTGCTGGAATGGTTTCACTGCCGAAGGCCCTGGACACTGTGATTATTTGCCCCTAATCACAAGGGAGCAATGCCAGCTTCACTCAGAGAAGTGAGGTGTCTGACCTTGACACAGAGGATTGAATGCAAGGTAGAAAATAGATCAATCTAGTCTGGGCACCAAATGTGATGTGGAGTAAAAGTTCTTGTAAAAAAATTTAGCAGTTTCTGTTATTTGATTCCTCTAATATTTGACTCATTTCAATTGCAAAACAAAATTCATGCCACTCCTGAGGAGGAAGGGGTCTCTAATTTTGGCAGACTAAACAATATCCTCTGACTAAATGAAGAATAATGGCATTGCCTACTTTCCACCCTGAAGCCCAGTTGGCAGATGGCAAATCAAGGAAAACATGAACTCTGCAGAAAGGGTTTGGAGGTCCTTCTTCTCTTACCTCTTTATGAAATAAGATGAGGAAGGAGAAAGGAGGTGTCATTAAACTGTGGGCCAAGGAAACATACATATAGGCATCAATCCCCAGTGTGCAATGGCTGCTCAGCCCACAGTTCCTCTGAACATGTTGTGTATCTCCCAAAGCAGGAAGGACTAAAAAGGAGCCAGAGATACCATTGTCTAGGATGGAAAGTTTCTGTGAAGCAGAAAATTTGTGTGAAGAAAAGAGAAAGGACCTTACTGGAAATTTTTAGAACAAAGGGGTGAGGTGTATCTATCCTTTGCCCAAATTCACTGAAACAGCTACTGCTTTACCAGGCAGGTAAAAGGAACCATCCATATAGCTCAGGACCTTGCATCTTGGGTATTGATGTCTCTGGGAAGATTAAAAGATTGCCAGTGTCTCCACTTTCCAACAAGGGTTTTTCAATGAGGTTTAAGTAGATATAGAAATATTCATTGTCAGAAGCGAATGGCAAGTGGATCCATGGATTCTGGTCATGTCTGCTCATTCTGTAGTGCATATTCACCAGAGGTGTACCTCTCTCAGGGGCTGACAAGCCAAACTGGAGAAACTTTTCTGTGAAGAGAAGAACCAAAAAGTCTGACCCAGTAACACAACCGTAGTCTTTAGAGGGAGTATATACCTCTTGGATTTAAACTGAGGCTCGTAATACAGGTCAAGAGAAAGGACTGTGAGAAAACATCTAAAAAAATGTTTTTGGTAAGACCTAAGTCTGATACTATTGAGTAAGGTGGCCCTTCAGCTGCAAACTTCTGATAGACTATCACAGAAAAAGAAAGAATAAAATTTTCCTGCTCTTGACCACGGAATATCAATCAGATTTGTCCCATTGGATGCTCCATGGCATCTCTTCTTTGAGTCTCATTTCCATCTATAAAATAGGAATGATATTACCAGCATGTTATGTGATAAAGGGTAACATGCATTCAGTGTTAGTTGATAGATGGTGTCAGGAATGGAAAGAATATTGGAGATTACCTATTCAATAAATGAAAAAGAAAGAAGGAAAGTAATAACGAGAATGAGGAACTTTTCTAAGATCCTAAATATTATTTTAACAAATTCATCTGTAGATTTCAGTTTTATTTACTCGTCCAGAATTTCTCAAATATGCTAGATAACTTATATCTACGATTTACTTTACAATATTCTGGCATGGGCAGTGAGATATTATGTATATGCTAAGTAGTTAAACTTCAGCTTTAGGAGCAATTGTCCTCACTGAGAATCCACACTGCAGGAATGATAGCTAGCATTATGTGAAAAAGTCTGTATTCTAGAAGCAGCTACTACGAGATATCTTGATCGACATCTCCTATTCAAGTTAGATTGGTGAATGACAGAAACATTTTTATTGGTGAAATTAGTTATTTTGAAATTTGCTTAGGAAATGATAAAATTGATGCTTGTTGGTGAAATTAGAAGGTACTTAAGACGTATGGATTGATGAAAAAAATCAGAATCACTTCTCATCTTTGCAAAAACTGTGTATACATCTAGGAGATCACTAGTCTTTAGGGATAGCACCCAAGACCAGTTAGTCCTGGCAATGATTTAAGACAATAGATGGGGTTGTATGATGATGATGACAATAAGTAACAGAATTTTACCTCTGCAGGGATATATATGTGTCTTGAATGGATCTTTCAGGTGAGGTGGTGGTCAGAACATTGAGAAAGACAGCAGGGACTACAAGCTTACAGAGACTTACAGGTGGAGTGAATGGTTCTGCCGGCTTACAAATAATGGTGTTTTTATTTTTTAAATAAACATTGTTTAGGAGTCAAAATTTTATCTATGATTGCTTTTCAGTGTAAATGCTGATTGCAAGGTTTTGAAGGGAGCATCACAGAGTCTCCAGTATTTCAGTGGCTTCTGTTGTCTCCAAAAGAACCTTAGAGTGGGGGCGCCTGGGTGGCACAATTGGTTGGGCGTCCAACTCTTGGTTTTGGCTCAGGTCGTGATCTCATGGTTGTGATCTCAGAGTCATGAGATCAAGCCCCGTGTGTTCTCTCCCTCTGTCCTTCCCCCCTCTCTTTCCCTCTGTCTCCCTAAAATAAATAAATAAATATTTCTTTAAAAAATTGCTTCAAAAGAATGGAAGAGTTAGCACAGATTGGCTTGAGTCAGTTCCCTTGCTTAAGAATTACAGCTTTTCGTGGGTGTGTTAAGCACTGTAGCTGACCAAGAGGAGAGAGATGTGGAGGAAGGGATTGTGTTTTGCTGCTATTTAATTCAGAGTTTGAAGGCAGTCTCCCAAGGTGTATGCAGAGCTCACACTGAAAAAAGTCCTCTGTTTTCAACAAATAATCATAGTTGAAGATGGGAAATCTAAGGGAAGTGACTAAGGAGAAAGAGATGTTATTAAGTGAGGATATGGATTTGAGGAGATAACACTAACACTTTTGGGAAGCACTTTCGAGAAGTTCCTCTTTGGGAGAGGAATATCGACACCTGGGAAAGTGGCATTAAATAAATAATGCTGCCAGAAACGCATCAGGAGCTTAGATGTACTCTGAGCACAGACTCACAGACCTGAATTAATGAGGACATCTTGTATTAAATCATTTGACAAGCTGGATGCTATTTGTCATTGAAATGTAACTTAATATACATTTTATATGCTATAAAATGCTCACCTTCAGATTGAGAGTATTATGCTGTGAATATATATGTGCATGTGGATGTGTATATTTTTCTCAGCCTAATTCTCTGTGGAGATGCGTACTGTCAGGATGCACCCTTAGATGTTGAGCCGGGGGTGGGGGGAAGAGGGAACCCCTTACAGGGCTCCTGCAGATGGCACCTGATGATCTGTTGAAGAATTTCTACTAATGGGTAAGGCTCTATAGGGCTCCTCATGAGGAATATGGCTGCATTTTTACCCACTCCTTCCATCCACTTACCCATCTGTTTACTATTGCCAGATTCATGGTCCTCAATGCCCAAATTTGTCTTGTCCCTCTCCAATGTACAGCCTTTTGACAGTTACCCATTTCTCACAGATGAAATCCAGATTCCTTCCCCTGGCAGTTCAGAGCTGGCTAGATAGAGCCTACAGCAATCCCTTCCTCTGAATAAGCCAGGGATTTTGATGTTTGCTGCAACCACCTTAAATTTGCTTGATTGTGCTTTTCTCAAGCCTTTTTAGTCTGCTTGCTTTGCAAAATCTCATTCTGAAAAGAATCAAAGATCTTATATTTATTAAAAGGGGAAAAAAAGATGGGTGTGGCTCTGTTCCCAGTTTCTCTAAGTAGTTATAGGCAAAAAGAAATAAGGGAATTATTAAAAAAAAACAAACTGCCCTTTTCATAAAAAAAAAAAAGCTTGCCCACAAACTCTGTCGAGGCATTCATAAGCAATTTACATAATCAACATGAATTCCAAGTATCTCTGTGCTCGATTACATTAGATAAAAACAGTTTGCTCACTATAAATCCAGTTGGCTCTCCTTTCTATTTACAGTTAAGGAAAAGCTCTCTTTACCTTAAATGGAAAGAGGATGCTTGTATCAAGATGCCAAGGAAGTGACAGTGTAACATACCCCTCCTAAAATGATCAATTATTCGAGCTTAAGTTTTGCCACTGGAGTAAGAAACATCTAAAGAAAGTATTAAGAGAGAGAAATATCCAAGCAGTGGAGGAAAAGAGATCTGTGCAGGCCCAAATGAAAAAGAGCCTGGCACCATGCCCTCATAGTCTCTGCCAACCCTCCCATCTGTGGCCAGGATGAGTTAAGGTATGATAAAAAAAAAAATCTGTATTCTGATATTTGTATGTATCGATGTTTCTTTTTCTTATTTTTTCTAGTTAAAGATGAATTACAACCTTAGACTAAGATGACAACATTGTTGTTTTTTTCTTTATCTGAGACATGTTAAAATGGTGAACAGGGCATTGCTGAAGGTTTATTATGGTGGGAGCAGCACGTGGGGCAGCTTTGCATCCCAAAATAAATTTGGAAAGTGGAGGCAGAGAGAAAGGAAAACAAACAGCAATCCCCATCCTTTACCTTCCCATCAAAGGTATTCAGATGATTTGAATTGTACACCTGGCCAGAGGCAGGCTGAAGAACATACCCTGAGTTACTTCTGTCTTCATTTAATACTTCCAATTTACTTCCTGAAATCCTAGGTTGGTTTCACGTCTCCCTACTCCACCTGCCACCCTCATCCATGTGAGGCTTCGTCCACACCAGACACACAATGGTCTTCAGACTGCAATAGTGGTGGAGGCAGAGAGAGAATTGTGTTTGCAGGAGGAAGACATGTCTACACTCCTTCCATCCCATTTCTCAGACCCTTTGGTGTGGCATTCTTGGTGGTAAAATTTGGGAGGGCACGGTTTGGTGATAGGTGTGACTTTTGCTTTTGAGAGGTAAGAGCGCAGAGGTTGAAAGGGAAAAAAAGAGCAGTTTATGGAGGCCTGGTGGGCATTTCTATTTGTTCCGTTCAGTTTACCAGGTGAGGGGAGAGGACAGGGACTTAAAGCAAAGACTGGTGCAAGAATGAATCTTCCTCTGGCTGGAGAGTGAACAACTGAAATCTCTTAAAAGGATGGAAAACTTTATCTTAACCTCCTCCTACTTATTCCCGTCACCAAAGAATTGTGTGTGTGTGGTGGGGGGGAGGGAGTTGCTAAATTTGTGGATCAGAAGATTCAAGAACAGTGAGTAGATGATGTTTTCTAGTGAATGAAGTTACTCTTACCTCTTTTTTCTACTCTGTTATACTTACTTCAGAGAGAGAACTTTTCACATGCTTTATTTCTCTTTCTCTTTTTGCCTCTCTGTCTCATGACAGTGGAGAATATATAATATACAATGACAAATAATGTGGCGTGGTCCTTTAGGACAGTGGTGCCCAGACTTTGGAATTTTATGGATCAGTAGCATTTCCAGGGACTTAATGTAAGCATGCTGATACTATTATGCAAGTTCAACATATATCTATATAGAAATAAGTATAGTTATATATGCCATTTACCATCATCCTAATTTGATAATATAAAAGAAGTTTTAACATAAACAAAAGTAATCTCAGTGTTTCAAAAAAATAGTAAATTTGGCCTTAAAAGAAATCTTAGCAAATCTTTACTGGTCACATGGAGACCATCATTTCGAAGTATTCAGATCTGAAGGGAAAGTTTATTATTCACTGATACTGAGCTACTAATTTAAGTCAAATTCTAGATCATAATTTTTTATTTTTAAGTCAATTAATATGGTGAATTGTGTTGATTGATTTTTAAAATATTCAGCCAACCTTGCATTCCTGGATAAACCTTTTACAAATGATTGTGTTCAAATCTCTGAAACTTTCTTTAGAATTGTTCCATTGATTTCATGAGGAATATTAGTCTGTAGTTTTCCTTTATCGTAAGTTTTGTCCAGTTTTGGCATCATGGTTTAGTTGGTCGAATGGTAATTATAAAAAAGGTATGTCTAACACCCAGAACCTGTGAGTATTATTTCATATGGTAAAAGAGTATCACCTTATATGGCAAAAAATGTGGTTAAGAATGTTGAGAGGTTCGGGCGCCTGGGTGGCTCAGTTGGTTGAGCGACTGCCTTCGGCTCGGGTCATGATCCTGGAGTCCCGGGATCGAGTTCCGCATTGGGCTCCCTGCTCGGCGGGGAGTCTGCTTCTCCCTCTGACCCTCCTCCCTCTCATGCTCTCTGTCTCTCATGCTCTCTCTCGCAAATAAATAAATAAAATCTTAAAAAAAAAAAAAAGAATGTTGAGAAGTTCGAGGTTATCTTGGATTATCTGACTGGCTCCCAATCCAGACAAGTGCTCACATAAGACAGAGGCAAAGGGACGTTTGAAATAGATAGAAAAGGACAGGACACACAAGAAGATAACGTGACACAGGTAGAGATTGAAGTGATAGGGCCACAAACCGAGAAACACCAGGACTGATACACCTGAAGTTGGAAGAGACAAGGATTCTCTCCTAGAGGCTTTTGAGTGTGGTTTTACCGACACCTTGATTTCAGACTCTAGACTCCGCAACTGAGAAAGAATAAATTTTTGTCATTTTAAGCTACCTAGTTTGTAATAATTTCTTATAGCAAACACAAACTAAAATACAATATAATGATGGTCTCATGGAATGAGTTTCTACAACAGTTTGTAGAGAATTTGTACTATTTATTTATCATTGAAGCCATCTGGCTGTGGGCTTTTCTTTGTGCATTTTTTTCCCATACAAAGTCAACCTCTGTAATGGATATAGGGCCAATCAAGTTATTTTTTCATAAGTAAGCTTTTAGAGTTTTATCTTTCAAAAAAATCATCCATTTCTTTTGTATTTTCAGATTTATTGGTATAGAGTTGTTATGATGTCACCTGTTATTTCTGATAAGTTTTAATATTTTGTGTTTTTTTCTTTTATAGTTGTTTCAGTGTGTTATAAGATGAATTGTGCTCCCCTTTCACAGTGCCCCCTACCTACACCCCCCAAAAAAACCATGTCATATGTTGAAGACCTAATCCTCAGTACTTCAGAATGTGACCTTATTTGGAAATCACATCACTGGAGATGTAATTTATAGTTGTTAAAATGAGGTCATACTGGAGTAGAATAAGCCTCTAACCCTGTTTGACTGGTATCCTTGAAAAGGAGTAATTGGGACACAGACACACTCCTAGGGAGAATGCCATGTGAACATAAAGGCAGAGATTGAAGTAAAGCATGTGCAAGCAAAGGAATAACAAATATTGCTAGTAAACCACCAGAAGCTATGGGAAAGGCCTGGACACATTCTCTTTCATATTCTTGCCTCTAGAACTGTGAGACAATAAATTTCAGTTGTTTAAGTCACTCAATTTGTGATACTTCGTTGCAGCCCCACCCCTAGCAAACTGATACAAAATGGGAAGGTAAATCCAGTCCTGATTAATATATCTCGCACATGGGGCGGCTGGGTGGCCCAGTCGGTTAAGCATCTGCCTTTGGCTCCAGTCATGATACCAGAGTCCCAAGATCAAGCCCTGCATTGGGCTCCCTGCATAGCAGGGAGTCTTCTTTTCCCTCTGCCCCTCACCCTGCTCTTGTGCTCTCTCTCAATCTCTCTCTCTCTCTCTCAAAGAAAATCCTTATACACACACACACACACACACACACACACACACACACACACATATATATATATATATATATATATATCTTGGCCCAAAGCAAAGTTGATAGTTATTCAAAACACACAGATGTCTGGATTCGTAAATACACATAGTTTGTATTATAACTGATAAAGGTTAGTTAGCAGACTCAATTTTGGAAAAATGCCATATTGAAGGTCAATAATTCCTTTGTTGTAGATAGCACTCAAATGATTCTGCTGAAAAGTGTGATAATGAGGAAGGTAGAAATAGGGAGTTGCTCCAAAATGCGAAGGGGAAAAATAAGGTCCATTGGCTTGCCCGTTAAAATAGAGATTTCAGGACGGACACTAAATCATGAATCAGAAAATGCAAAGGAGGTACAACCAGAGAAATCAAGAACCCTGGATCTGGTGATGAGGAGCAGGGGAGTCCTTTTGAGGTAAGACTGTCCTCACCTCCTGCTACCAAATGTGGTATGCTATGGAGTGTTTTCCCTAGGGATTGGGGCAGAGTCACAATTTACAGTCTAGTAAGAGCAGACCAGGAAGAAACTCTGAAAAAGTTGCCTACAGCGTTATTTCCATAATGCTTTTACAATCATTTCCTCTGACAAAGGATTTCTAATCCCATAAAAGAATTTTGTATGTGGTTTACATGTGAGGTTTAAACAACAATTATATAGAAAAATTGAATTAAATGGGCCAAGTTTAAAGTATAACAAAGTCTTCTGTGATAGGAGAGCAAGTATTTCATCAAAAGAAATAAATACTTTAAAGTTAACCATTTCTTCAAAATCCATGCTATTTGTGATATTAGCTTTTCAGGTCATCCTTTTGCTCTCATTCATACGATAGCCCATGGCTGATTAAACCAAGACCCTTGCCTTCAGTTGTCATTTGTTTTCACGTGTTTTTGATATTTATCTAGTGGAATATTAACAATGTATTGACTAGCCGAAATAAATGAAAAAAAAATTTACTTACCAATAGATCCATCGCTTTTAAATCATTACCCCAAAATTGTCAGAGCTAGAGTTTTCACTCCCTGGAAAGACCAGCTTCAGAGGTAAAAAATAATAAGCCCTTGGAAACATTAATTCTAGCTTTCCTGTATTTCAGCTAATTGAGGCAAATGCCCCAAGTGCAGAATTTGCCAGCAGCATAGGTTTTATTTAATATAAAAAAAAAACCCTTTCTTATCTACAGAGAGCAGCAAAGAGAGCTCTTGGCACACACATTTGTCTGTGAAGCAATAGTATCTTTTCTGGCCTTGCCCTTTGGGGAGAAAAAGGGCAGAACAAAGAATAGGCATCTTGAATTTTGAATAGATATACATTCAGCTGCAGTTGTAGGTTACCTACGGGCTATGTGTCTCTAATTATTTCCCCTTGTAAATTCTAATTTGTCTTCATGGTATCTTAAAAAAAAAAAAGGATTAATGAACATTTTCAGGGAAGGAGACCAGACAAAATCCCTTAGCATGTTTCCTTGACATCTTGCATAACCTTTTAGCATCTTTCTCATATTTTCTGGTTAATTTAATCTGGTAATTTTTATTAAGGCCAGAATCCACTAGAGAAAAATGCAAATAATAGGTCAGAGCTCTCTCTACTTTCTTATAAAGCCGTTTTCTTAATGTGTTGTTACTCTTAGGCACTCTATTCTCTTGAATTTAGGTGTTAAAGTTTTAACTTTAATTCATTCAAAGGGAATGAATGTCTTGCTTTCAACAACACAAATATTTATTAGGTGCTTTTATGTACCAGACATATACAAAAGCCTGGAAATACCAAGATAAAGAAGACACACTTCACTCCCTCAAGGAGTGTTCATTCTGGCTGGGGTGACAGAGATGTTTACCATTACCATAATGCAACATAGTAAAAGGTGTGTACGTTGGGATGAAAAATCACCGTGGAATCCCAGAGAAAGAAACAGTTTTTCCTTGTAGCCTTTGTATTCCGCTTCAACTCTACTTAACAACTGCCAAATGCAATCTCTTAGGAGTAATGAACTTGAATGTAATAGACAGCTACCAAAAGAGTAAGGTGGCAGCTTATAGTTTGCCTTAGGAAGGAAAGTACCCTGAGTTTGATTTATCCATGATTTAAAGATATAGTCATCTCAGACTGGAAGTATTCCATAGAGCAAGCATGGTGGAAATCTGAAGTTAGCTTTGTTCTAGGCTGAAACACTTTGTTCTGCACACATCCACATACCTATATAAATTTATACACCTTTAGAAAATTTATTATCTGGACATTATCAGTGTCTCTCTGGGAAGAAGTTTACTATGAGTTTGTGAGAGAAAAAGATAACACAATCGATGATAAATGACTAGAAAGATTTTAATCTACTTTATTTGTTTCTTATATACCATTTGGAAATGATACATGGGCAAAAATGCAGGTAAGCCAACTTTTTTCCTCTCCCCCTCCCCACATCTTCAGGTTTATTGATTTTTTTGAAGAAACAGATAGAAGAGATAAACATGGTTAGCTAACAAAAGCTTTGGTTTTTAAGGATATTTCTATGTACTGCATTTAATCTATTTAGATGTGTCTAATTGGGATTTAAAATAGGGTAGTATCCCTATAATTATATAGAATTTATTAGTGAATAGGGGGTTTACAGAGCCTGGGAAGGTATTAGAGTAATGATTCAGGGTGCAGAGGTCTTTTGTGTTAACAACAGTTTTCAGAACCTTGTAAGTGATGATCGATATTGCTGTGCTTGGTGCATGAGAGTTGTTGAATTCTCTTTTAACTTCATCAGGGATCCCCACATTCTAGGATTGAGAGGGAATGAGGACAGTCGCTTCTGCAATTGTTAAAAAAAATGTGTTTTAGCAGTATTATTTACTTGAACAGTTTATTTTAAAATATTCTCAAATCCACAGAACAATTGTAATAATACAATGCCCTTTAGGTAGCTTCCCCAGCTGGAAGCTTGAGCCACGTTTGCCTTAGCATTTTCTCTCTTCATTTCTTTTTCTGTACCATGTGAGAGTAAGTTACAGTCATGATCACCATTAATGCTTCAATGTATATTTGCAAGAAAAGAGACATTCTCCTAGTAACAGTAGTACAACCGTCAAAATCAGAAAATTAATATTATCCAATTTTACCATCTTATCAACTGACCCCCTTCCAATTTTACCCATTGTTTTAGTGATACTTAGAATGTCCAGGAGGGTGCCTGGGTGGCTCAGTTGGTTAAGCGACTGCCTTCGGCTCAGGTCATGATCCTGGAGTCCCGGGATCGAGTCCCGCATCGGGCTCCCTGCTCAGCAGGGAGCCTGCTTCTCCCTCTGACCCTCCCCCCTCTCATGTGCTCTCTGTCTCTCTCATTCTCTCTCTCTCAAATAAATAAATAAAATCTTAAAAAAAAAAAAAAAAAGAATGTCCAGGATTATGTGTTGTATTTAGTCATCACGTTCTTTTAATCTCCTTCAATCTGGAGAAATGCCTGAGCCTTTGCTTATCTTTCTGGACATTTATATTTTTAAAGAGTATAGTCCACTTATTTTAGATTTGATTGTATTTTCTTTTTTAAGATTTTATTTATTTATTTGACAGAGAGAGACACAGCGAAAGAGGGAACACAAGCAGGGGGAGTGGGAGAGGGAGAAGCAGGCTTCCCGCTGAGCAGGGAGCCAGATGCGGTGCTCAATCCCAGGACCCTGGGACCATGACCTGAGCTGAAGGCAGACGCTTAATGACTGAGCCACCCATGCGCCCCTTGATTGTATTTTCTTATAATTTATGCAAACTTTCTGCATACCCAAATAATTTGGGAGGGGCAGAAATATATTAAAAGTGATGCTGAGATCTTTTCATTCCATCATATTAAGAAACACATGAAGTCAATTTGTTACATTCCTGGTATATTAACTTTTATCACTTGATTAAGATGGTGTCTGACCTGTGTCTTTACTATAAAGTTAATAAGTATTTTAAATTATTAACAAGTAAGAAACATTTTATGAGAAGATACTGACTTTTGTAAGGGAGCGCTCTCCCTTCTTCCCCATTTATTTTTTTTTTCACTTATTTACACCAGAATATAATCATGGCTTCTTAATATTTTAGTTAAAATTTAAAATCTGTGCATGTGGTGTATGTGTATGTATATATATGTGTATATGTATTATATATATGTGTGTAAATATAGCTTTTGCTTTAATTATCCCAGTCTTGACTCATAAAAAATCCTTCAAGCTGGCTCCTTTGTCTCTTAGGCATACCTCCATCATTTTCTGCATACTTGCTTACTTCCTATTATAATTTGCTCTGGGGTCATCTGCTATTTTTTTTTTAAAGATTTTATTTATTTATTTGACAGAGAGAGAGATAGGGAGAGCAGGAACACAAGCACGGGGAGAGGGAGAGGGAGAGGGAGAAGCAGGCTTCCCACGGAGCAGGGAGCATGATGCAGGGCTCGATCCCAGGACCCTGGGATCATGACCTGAGCCGAAGGCAGACGCTCAATGACTGAGCCACCCAGGTGCCCTCATCTATTTTTTGTGCTTTAGTTTTGGAGTCAGCCATTTCTCTTGGGATGTTCCATTCATTCTTTCTTTCTTTTTTTATTTTGTATTAATGTTATTGAACCTGTCTTTGAGGTATTTAATATCAGTTGTAACATGGAGTATAAACATTTCATTTAAGTTATAAACCCACTTGACCCACTTTTGTAACCAAGTGTGATTACCCTTTGTGGTGGAATGAGGACATCTAAGGTCTACATAATTCTTTATGTTTTTCCATTAAGACTTGCCAATTTTTGCCCAAAGGAAAAGATAGAAGAGGTAAGAACTATGACTGCAAGAGAAAGGATGACAATGAGGATGGTTGTGTGTGTGTGCATGCATGTGCATGCACACATGAACACATTTGTGTTTTGAATTTTTAAGGAAGGTATGTTATTTTGAATTGACCTAAGCCAGTTTGGTTATGAACAATATCATAATCTTTTTGGTAAAAAATAATATGTGTGAATAGTTAGAGATAAATGATAGATATACTTTTCTTCTACACTTATGGGGAAAACTAACTTCACACAAATATTTATTAACAAGGAGGCATAAAGTAGGCACATAACATTTTAAGTAGACTTGAGAGAATCTCAGACTGGCCCTTTGTGGGTTCTAAGAGCACTTTGCAAGGTAAGTACCCTGAACATAAATGTGACAATATATTAGGGGTGAGATCCAACTGACCCTGATAGGCAGAATCAGGTTACCAAGAGCCAGTTGTTAGACACAAAGCCAGTTATGAATAAAAGAATAAAACTTTCTTTTACTACATGGAGGCAACAGTGTGGACTGTCTCAATACTTTGGACAATCCAGGTATTTTAACCACCATTAATTTCACCAAGAAAACCTCAAAATTTTACATTTTTTTTCTAATTAACAATTTTACTACTGCAGGGGCGCCTGGGTGGCTCAGTCGTTTAAGCATCAGACTCTTGATTTCAGCTCAAGTCGTGATCTCGGGGTTGTAAGATGGAGACCCCATGTTGGACTCTGAGCTAGGTGTGGAACCTGCTTGGGATTCTTTCTCTCCCTCTGCCCTTCCTCTCTCTCTCTTTCTCCCTTGCCCTCCCTTTCTCCCCCCTCTCTAGAAAAAAATTATTACTGCAAACCCATTTCTAATATTCATTTTGTTAACTAACATATATCAAATATATATTTTGGCTGAATTGCCAGATGACTGAGTTTTAAGATAAATATTAATCAGAATCCAAGTGTGAAGATAATATATCATCATTTTGACCACTCTGGTATATAGATCAAAACTAAAACAAACTTCCTCCTCCACACAACAACAGCATTATCTAATAACCAACAAAATGTTCCCTTCTGCCCAAAGATGTCCTTTGTTCTTTTTTCTGTCCCAATCATGATCCAACCTAAACCATACATTACATCTGTTTGATATATCCCTTAAGTTTCTTTTAAGTTTCAAGTCATTTGCACAATATCATTCTACCACTTGACCTGTAAATTGTTAATTTGGGATTTGTGTGATTACTTCCTTGTGATATCATTTAATTTTTTCCTTTATCCTGTAACTCCTATAATTTGGAAGTTAATTCTAAGTATTCAATTAATTACAAGTTAATTCTTTTTCCCCAAAGAAACCTCACAGGTGATTTCATATGCTTCATATTGATTTTCTCACTTTGAGGATCATTATGCACCAATGACTTTTCATGGACTCATTGTGTTTCAGTCAATGTAGTCATTATTACCTTTTTGATGTTCACATTGTCACAACTTTCGTCAGTGGAACCCCTTCATGCTGTCACCTGTGTTCTCTTGATGTGATCATACTAATTTTTGAAAATTTCTCAATTTTCTGGCACAAAATCACCCATGTTCCCCTTTTACTGTCTCTGCCTCACACGTGAGAATTAGCCATTTTCCAAGGAATTTAGGATGCTTTTGGTTGAAAAATATGTTAGGAAAAACATCTGGGTTGTTGGGTATATATCAAGTTTACATTATAGGGATGACCTGATTTTTTGACAGTTTTGATGGATACATAAAGATGTATTATTTTTTAAAAAATCATGAGTGCAATTTCTAAATCAGTGCTAACAGTACAGTGTGGATATGGGTAGGGAGTGATTGTATTTATTCATGTATTTATTAAAGTATAGTTGACACACAATGTTACATTAGTTTTAGGTGTACAACATAGTGATTTGACAAGTCTATATGTTAGTATAACACCACTTGTTCACCACAAGTGTAGCTACCATCCGTCACCGTACAACACTATTACAATACCAATGACTATATTCCCTGTGCTGTACCTTTCATCCCTGTGACTTATCCAATTCCATAACTAGAAGTCTGTACCTCCAGAGTGGGTGCTTTTAGAATAAGGTTTTTAGAGAAGTCCTCATCGAAGAAGTAACATGAAGTGAAGACCAGGTTAGCAACTCCAAGGTATTCCAATTAGTAGAAGCAAGTACAAAACCCTAAGGCAGGGATTTGCTTAGTGTGAGCAACAGTGAGGAATCTAGTATGTGTGACCTGCATGAAACCAAATGAAAGAGAAGAGAGTGGAAAAATGACAAAGTTATCAAGGTGTTAGGGGTTGATGGCCAGGTCATATAGGACTTTGTAAGTATTTTAAGGACTTTGTATTTTATGCTGGATAAGATGGACAGACATTTCAGGATTTTTTTTTTTTTTTTTTTACTTTGAAATAACCAGAGATTAAGATAATTAATAACACTGAGGCCTGGAAAAGGTGAGAAGGAATAGGAGCTTAAAGTCTTATTGAGTGTTGGGAAGAGTGTTATTGGATCAACATTTTGGGGGAATTTTCCATAAGATGCATTGCCTGAAATGTTTATAACCTTTGATTTTGGAGGTCTACTTGTAAAAATTTTTCTTAATAAAAAATAAAAACAAGTGTTCAGAATCATTTACAACAGGAAAAATTAGACATAACAATCTACTAACAGAGAAATGATTAAAACTATGATCAGGCAGCCTTTAAAATGATGAAACATGAAACAGTTTTTCACTTGGTAAGATACCATATTTATATAAAGGAAAGAGCAACAAAGTAAACAAAAAGGAAGAAAATAATGAGCTACTTCTTTAAAAAAACTTATTCTTACATACATAATCAACTTTCTGGCAGGAGTGATAAAAATCAAAAAGCAGATGTAAATAAAACATAATTTAAAAAATAGAAATAGGTCAGTTATAATAGAATTTAAAATATCATAAAACCTATGACAATAAGTTTCCAAGAAAAAATGAGAAATAGAAATTCCTGGAAAATTCTAAAATGCTAAATTGACCTGAGAAGAAACTAAAAAATGAAGAGATCAATAAATTTTGATGATAGTAAACTGCTAAATAGAAAATAAAAGCTACTTCCCTTCCCCTATCCAAATACAACAATATTTGGCCTAGATAACTTTCTAGTGTCTTCTACCAAGCTTTTAAGAAATAGACAATATCTGTCTTATATATTTCCTAGAAAACAAGGAATGATTGTTTAGTTATTTTATGGGATTTATATAAATTTTATCAACAATAAGATATACACAGAATAAGAAAAGACAAATATAAAAATTCAAAAGAAAATAATTAGGTAATTGATTCCAACAATGCAATACAAAAATAGCTATCATGATTAAATAGGATTTATACCAGTATTCAAGATGGTTACCAATACATTACCATACAAACCCTAACCATGGCCTATAAATCTTACATAATGTAGCCTCTCTCCACGCATTTCAGCCTAATTTGTGACTCTCTCCCTTTCTACTAGATTCTAGCCACACAGAATGGCTGTCTTGTTCTGTAGAGTATCAAGCTCTTTATTGACTTACAGCCTTTGTACTTGTAATTCCCTCTTCCTGGAGTTTTTTCAACAGCTTTCCTATTGGCTGTTTCCTCTTTACCCCATCTCAAGTCACCTGCTTACCCTCAAAGAGACCTTTTTTAACCACCTACTCTGAGAGTAGCCTCCCTGTCTACCCTCCCTTCCAGATTTCTCTGTCTCTCTTTAAGTTATCATTAGTTTCTAATTTTCATCATTACATTTGTCACTATCCCACACTATCTTGCCTGTTACATGTTCATTTGGGCATTGTGTAATTCCCAGGACTAGAATACAGGCTTCCTGAGAGCAAAAATTTTCTCTGGAGTTGTGCTGATCAAATAGGACCAGCTACACAACTTAAGAAAAATGTCATAAATGAATGAAGGGAGCATGAAAAAGTTACCTATTATCTCAGTTTTCTTATCTGTTACTAGAGCTGATAATCAGTGTCCTATATACCTTAAAAGATCTTTATGAACAATAAATAAGATACAAAAATGGACAAGTCTATTTTGACACTGAATTAAGGTATTATTTTTATTAGTATTATCACCCTAATCATGATCTTGGTTGTTTTCGTCATTACAAAACCAAAGAGAATCACAAAACACATTTTTATCCTAGTTCTTGTCAGCATCATTTATATGAGTTAGGTCATATGGCAGCTGGATGCTGTAATCTTTTCTAATGTTCCCTCTTTAGGGATATAGATATACCATTCAGTACCTGCCTGAAAACCAAGATTATTACTATCATATTTTTCCACCACTGGGCTGTGTCAAGGATGTTTATGTGTGTTTTGTTGCCTTGTAAACAGATGAACAAGATCCAAAAGGGATTGGCTGTGCTGGGATGAAGGGCTGGCTTGCTTTTTAAAAGCCATCAAGAAGAAATATGGGGCAGCATGAGAGCTGGTTGTAAATGGAAGGCATCTGAGACAGGAACAATCTGTCCATGAATGAGGCAAGCTCCCATAAACCAGCAATAAGAAGAAATGGGTGGGAGGCACAGGAGACACATCAAAGCATTAACTTTTAAGAAAGTGGGAAAAATTTGATCTTTAAAAAGGAGTCCTGGGATAGGATTATTCTCAAACTTTCCTGTTTGGTTCATGTTGCATGGGTTTCTTGTGGATCACTTATTCTCTCATTTATTAATTTATGTAGCAATACTTACGGTGGAATTAGAAGGTACCAAGTCTTCCTGTGGGTGTTCTGGAGGCCACAAGCATAATCAACCATGTTTAGGACCTCAAGTATGGAAGATGGCATAAAAATTTTGCGTACAGTTTTGAGTGTTTTGTAGTTTACAAAGTGGTCTTGTGGACTTTATCTTACTTGACTCCCAGAACAAAGTCTATAAATGTATAGAACAATAAAACCAAGACTGTCTAGGCAAAATGACTTTCCCAGAGTTCCTCAGTTGGTGGTGAAACTTAGAGGTAAATCCGGGTCATCTGCTTCCCAACCCAGTACTCTTTCCTCTCCATTATGCGAGTGCTTGCTGTCTCTAGGGGTGGGGGGGTGGGGCACACATAGTTATAACACAGACCGTGATGTAATGTCTATCATGTGATCGGCTGCCATCAAATAGCTGGAGAAAGAAGAGTGTACCTGGAGGAGTGAAGGTAGAGGTTATCTGAAAGGTGCGGCATTTCAACAGAGAACAAAGACATGAAACAGCGTCTGCTAACCAGGGACTCATGATCTTGTGGTACTTATGGTCCAGTCCATAACTGAAAATGTTGCAGAGCAAGTAGCACAAGCAAGTGGTGTCTGAGAAATTGCCAGGTGAGAACAATTGTTAAGAAGAAACAATAGTCAGGAGCCATTATCAGGAAACCTTCAGTGCACTGGATCTTGAAGAACTCGCTACCTGAATTAATAGGAGGTTGGCATTACAGGGTGGGTAGCAGCATCAGAGGCTCTGAGGCATAATGTTCTGGGGGATGAGAAAGAGACCTCAGTGGAGTAGAAACTGGGTTGAAGAATAAAAATAGATATTTCCTTAATAATCATATGGTTTCTCCTGAAATAACCAAGCTAAAAAGAATTAACCAAATAAACCTTATGATACTTCAGTGTGAGGCCAGATTTAATTAGTATGCTATAATGGCAATTCATTTTTTTAATTTACTTTTATTTTTTATTTTTATTTTTTTAATTTTTTTTTTATTAACATATAATGTGTTATTTGTTTCAGGGGTACAGGTCTGTGATTCATCAGTCTCACGCAACTCACAGTGCTCACCATAGCACATACTCTCCCCAGTGTCCATCACGCAGCCACCCCTCCACTCCAGCAACCCTCAGTTTGTTTCCTGAGATTAAGGGTCTCTTATGGTTTGTCTCCCTGTCTGGTTTTGTCTTGTTTCATTTTTCCCTCCCTTCCCCTATGATCCTCTTTCTTGTTTCTTAAATTCCTCCTATCAGTGAGATCATATGATACTTGTCTTTCTCTGATTGACTTATTTTGCTTAGCATAATACCCTCTAGTTCCATCCACATCATTGCAAATAGCAAGATTTCATTTTTTTGATGGCTGCATAATATTCCATTGTATATATATACCACCTCTTCTTTATCCATTCATCTGTTGATTGACATCTTGGCTCTTTCCATAGTTTGGCTATTATGGATATTGCTGCTATAAACATTGGAGTGCATGTGCCCCTTCAGATCACTACATTTGTGTCTTTGGGGTAAATACCCAGTAGTGCAATTGCTGGGTCATAGGGTAGCTCTATTTTCAACTTTTTGAGGAACCTCCATATTGTTTTCCAGAGTGGCTGCACCAGCTTGCATTCCCACCAGCAATGGAGGAGGGTTCCCCTTTCTCCGCATCCCCGCCAACATCTGTTGTTTCCTGACTTGTTAATTTTAGCCATTCTGACTGGTGTGAGGTGATATCTCATTGAGGTTTTGATTTGGATTTCCCTAATGCTGAGTGGTGTTGAGCACTTTTTCATGTGTCTGTTGGCCATTTGGATGTCTTCTTTGCAGAAATGTCTGTTCATGTCTTCTGCCTATTTCTTGATTGGATTAGTTGTTCTTTGGATGTTGAGTTTGATAAGTTCTTTATAGAGTTTGGATACTAGCGCTTTATCTGATATGTCATTTGCAAATATCTTCTCCCATTCTCTCAGTTGTCTTTGGTTTGTTGACTGTTCCTTTGCTGTGTAAAAGCTTTTGATCTTGATGAAGTCCCAATAGTTCATTTTTGCCCTTGCTTCTCTTGCCTTTGGTGATGTTTCTAGGAAGAAGTTGCTGTGGCTGAGGTCGAAGAGGTTGTTGCCTTTGTTCTCCTCAAGGATTTTGATGGACTCCTGTCTCACATTGTGTCTTTCATCCATTTTGAGTCTATTTTTGTGTGTGGTGTAAGGAAATGGTCCAGTTTCATTCTTCTGCATGTGGCTGTCCAATTTTCCCAATGCCATTTGTTGAAGAGACGGTCTTTTTTCCATTGGATATTCTTTCCTGCTTTGTCGAAGATTAGTTGACCATAGAGTTGAGGGTCCATTTCTGGGCTCTCTTTGTGTTCCATTGATCTATGTGTCTGTTACAGATTTTGTGCTGGTACCATACTGTCTTGATGATGACAGCTTTGTAATAGAGCTTGAAGTCCAGAATATGGCAATTCATTTTGATGGGGAGCTCAGGCTACTTTTAAAGCAATCAAGTGAGAATTTATTATAGAGAAGGTCTCTGATATTACTCAGGCCTCCCTAAAGACACCACTACACCTGATGGCTATTCAAATGGGGACTTTTATTCAGGATTTAAAGTTTTGTTTCTTGTAAACACAAAGATGCCAATTGTGAAAAATTTAGAAAAGGCTGATATGAAAATGATTCATGATGTTATATCCTGGATACAAACCCATTGCTAAAATTGTAGAGTATTCTAGTCATTAAATTCTAGTCTTTCATTTGTAAACTGTATAAAATGCATGTGCATATGATGGTTTTATCTATATGTCAGGTATAACCATATGTATATATAATTGTATGAAATGTACATATGCACACACACACCTTCCCTCTCTTTCTTTTCTTTCTTATCTTTTTTTTTATTATGTTCAATTAGGCAACATATAGTACATCTTTAGTTTTTGATGTAGTGTTCAACAGTTCATTAGTTGTCTATAAAACCCAGTGCTCATTTCTCATCTTTCTCCAGTCTTCATGGGGGGAACTATTAGATCAAACTCTCTCTATACATTTATGCATATGGACCCACATACACTAAAAACAGTAATTCTCAGATGATCTAAATTCATTTTATGAGAGCATTTTTTTTTTTCCTCAGTGCAGTAATACAGCTTCCCCTGCTCATGAGGAAGAG
This sequence comes from Neomonachus schauinslandi, assembly GCF_002201575.2. Lineage (NCBI taxonomy): Eukaryota > Metazoa > Chordata > Mammalia > Carnivora > Phocidae > Neomonachus > Neomonachus schauinslandi. The sequence continues at coordinate 30,454,359 of NC_058416.1, read as the reverse complement.
TTTTGGATGATTCCATAGAAAAGTATCAGATAGGGCGCCTAGGTGGCTCAGTCATTAAGCATCTGCCTTCGGCTCAGGTCATGATCCCAGGGTCCTGGGATCGAGTCCCACATCGGGCTCCCTGCTCAGCGGGAAGCCTGCTTCTCCCTCTCCCACTCCCCCTGCTTGTGTTCCTGCTCTCGCTCTCTGTCTGTCAAATAAATAAATAAAATCTTTAAAAAAAAAAAAAAGAAAAGTATCAGATATCATTTCCTCTTTATACATCCTCCTCCACTTCAGTGATTCATAAGAAATGCAGTCTAATAACTGTGCTCTTGAAATGATAGGCCATCCCTGAAAATAAAGTTTTTCTTTACCCTCAGAAAAATTTCTTAAGCTTGATACATTTCTCCCCTGAGAACTAGTATTTACTTCACTCCTCACCAGTTGTTGACTTTTTGTTCTTTTCATCTCTCCTGTTAAAAGACATATCAACATTTAAGGCTTCTTTCAGTTCACAACATGCTTCATAAAGAAATGGGCATGTCAGAGTTACTAATAAGATAATAAAACTTTTGAAAAACTTGGATTTCATTGACTGCCCCAGGAGTTTAGATACATCACTTAAACTTATGTGCTTCAGTCTCCTTCTTTTCAGAATTATAGAGAAGAGCAAAGCAGTCTTTGGGATCCTTTCAAACACTCATCTATGCCTTTAAGAATACCTAAATTGGCAAATCTTAGGCTTGAACCAGTTTATCTCCAAATACCTTCAGCTGTCAATGTTATCAGTCAAATAATTATCATTCATAAAACTAATTATCTTTGATTTTAAGTAGAATTGCATCTGCCTTAGTTATGTGGGAAGAATATCAAATCAAGGCAGGGGAGAGAGTTGTGGAAAAGTTGGTAATCAGTGAGGAACTTCCCCACTTGGGTCATTACTGAAGGCTTTCTCCGTGCTTTCCTTCACTGAACATTTACTGTTGAGTTCTTGTTATGAGCTAGGCACCGTCTTAAGCACCAGGGATCTAGCAGTAAACAAATAGGTTTCTGCCCTAGAGACCTTAAATTCTACATCTAAAGAATCATCATGGGGTAGACTAAGAGGCTTGTCAGTGATGAACTGGGAAAAGTATGGATGTCCTCATAGATGTGAGGAGGTATGAGACTTTGGGGAAGGATAGAATGAAGAAAAGTTATTTCTACTAAAACAAAATATAAACCTCTCTAACCCAAGCCTCAACAACTCTTATACTTTTGCCTATTTTGGTCAAGGTACCTGGCCTGAGTGATCTCACCTCTTCAGAAGTGTCTAAGTTATTAATATTTTCTTTTGCTTATATTCTGAAATGCTGACCAGTAAATTCTGTCTTCTGATTCTATTCCCCCAAAACTTCCAGGTAGTTCTCAGATTCCATTCTCAGTGAGGTAATGATAAAGGCATTCTAACAAGCGATATTCATTTGTGGCTTCCATTTCTTCCACCAGTCTTTGCCTGAACCAAGGTTCACAAGTCATGATACTCATGTTGAGATCCTGAGAGTGGATATATACTCCCAACCAAATGTTAGGTGTGCTGTCATTTCCATTGGAAATTGAACTGTTGTACTCACTGAAAATGTCACAGTGGAAATTACAGAAGCATTAAGATAAAGGAATTTAGGTTAGGATTGATAAAGATGAAAAGGAAAATCAGTTGCTAAGCACATGAAATGGCAAGATGATAAAATGGTTATAGAGGCAGATCCAGATTCTAATATTGAGATGACTACCAGTAGTGCCAGTGGGTAAATCATGTTACATCTTTGAACTTTAGTATCTTCAGCCATGAAATTAAACAGTTGGGTTAGAATATCACTAATGTGTAAATATGTTGTGCTTGTATGGTTTAAGCCATCTTAATTAGAGCACATTACCCCTGAACTTTTCCAGAGCCACAATTCTATAATTTATACTTCTCCTAGGTTGGTTTCATTCTGGAGACAAGAAGGCTAAGATGTGACATAATTACCTTTTTTTTTTTTTTTAAGGACAGGAATTGCTTATAAAATACATAAAGGATTTTCTTTTGCAAGTCCCTGAACAAAGAAAAAATAGCCTAAATTTTGGAAGCAAGAATATCTTGACTTTCAGAGGAAAGACAAGGAACATTAAGAGAGGTAGCTAAGAAGATAATTGATAACCAGCAGTTTTGGATTAATTATTGGATTAATTATAATTATAAATTGATTAATTATTCATCTAATTTAAAGGCAGTAAAGTTGTGGTGCTTTATAAAATAAGTCCAGAAACTATTTGATACTCTTACTTTCAAAAATAGAATATGGTATATTTATGGTTTGTCTCTTCTGAAAACGGATTGTAAAAAGATTGAATCTTCCACCTTTTTCTGTCATTCTCTTTGGTCACTTGCTCTGAGGGAAGCTGGTGGCTATGTTGAGAGCTTCTCTGTGGAGAGGCCCATGTGGAGAGGTGGTTGTCTCTGACAGAGCCAGTAAGGACCTGAGGACTCCAGTCCACCTTCCTGCAAGGAACTGAGGGCTACCAACAGTTGATTGAGACTGGATATGGATTGTTCCCCAGTCAGGCCTTCAGATGAGACTGCAGCACCAGCTGACAGCCTGCCTGCAACCTCCCAAATGACCTTGAGTACAAATCACCTATCTAAGGATTCCTGGATTCCTGAACCAAAGAAAATGAGAGATAAAAAAAATAGTTATTGTGACGTGCTAAATTTGGGAGTAATCTGTGATGCAGCAATAGGTAATAAATATAGAGATGAACCATAGCCCTGCTCAAATTCCCATTCCATTGCTTTGGAATCTCATTTGTTAAGAAGTGAAATATACACCTTTAAGTCTGATCTCCAAAGTCCATTTCAAAGTGTTTTTCTAAATTTGTCACACTTTATTTCTATATGTATCTTGAGTCGCAGTCAAACTGAAACTAGACTTTTTGCTGAAATTGTGTTTTCAGGCTAAGGCTTTATATGTGGTTTTCTGTAGCATGAAAGGAAAAAAAGAGCCATTCCCACCAAACCATCCCAGAGTTCCAAGCACATCTCATTCATAGTGTATCCCAGAGTTTAAATATATTGACTTTGAGACAAATGGAACTGAGTTTGAATTCTGACACTACTCATTGAAAGTTGTGTGACTCCAAGTGAGTAACATCCTTACATCTAAAAAATGTGCATAATATTTGCCCATTTCAAAGAATTGATGAACAGATGAAGATAGTACACTTAAACACTTAATGCTTGACATGTTAGCATTTAATAACCATTTCTTTTCGTTATTGTGATTCTGTTCCTTAATTATGGAGTTTTTCTGTGTTGTCTAATTCAGATACTGTCCCTTTCTTTTGAAACTTGACTGTAATTTTTTTGCTTTTTTGTTCTTCTCCAAGGGCACTTACTATGCTTTTTTTATTGTAATTGTTTTGACCTCCTAATAATGTTATGTGGGGATTGTAGTTTATCTCTCTATTCTTTGAAGTGCCTTACATTAGTAACTGCAAGTAAGTAACTCACTCCACAATACGCTTGTTGACTGGAGTTGAACCTCGGCTGTTGAAATAATTTTTGAAAATGACATTAGCTCCTAATTTTTTTTTCAAATCTCACTGAAAATCGAGCCACGCAGATGGGTAGATATTTACCACATTTGAGAGAAATGAACAGGTGGATTCTAGCTTAGGCTCTCGTCTTGCCTTGCTGTATGATAGGTCAAGTCAGTCAATTTCACAAACAGTTTCTTCAACTCTCAATCAAGGTCAAGATGTTCAAATTCCTTTTCAGTTCTGACTTCTGAAAGTCATCCTTTCCTTGTATTTAAACCATCTTTTGCTTAGGGTTAATCTGCAGGTAGACCAAGAGATGGGCATCTGGTACTCCAGTTTTTTTTGTCCCTTTCTGGCCTGTATTATAAGAAATCATTTCCTTGTGGGACAAATAAAATTGACTTTTTAAAATGCTCACTTAGGTCTCTTTCCTTTGGTTTTACAACACGAGTAGTCTGACATGCGCATTTAAAGATAAAATCCTGGTGTATGCACACAAAAATTGTTTTTATGTGTGTTCTGGTTCCTGAGCAGACTGAAAGCTTACGTGCTGACCCAAGAAACAAAGGGGAAAATAGTTATTTGAAAGGTAGTAAAAGTTTATTTTATGTCCTAGTCTCATTTATGCCACTAGCTGTGATTACCTTAAAGTCTTTTTATATATACATATACATATATGTATCTTTTGCTGATAATAAAAGGCAAAGAAAAAATATTTTTGTTCCTAGCAAATTGTGCTGTTTATTGGCCACATAGGTTTATTGATAGAATATATTAAAATCATAAATTTTTGGAAAACTGGAAGAGAATTAGCTCAGGCATTATTTTATCTAGTGATTCCTAATCTAGGGTTCCTGAAGAGCCATTTTCAAATATTTTTCAAGGCCCCATATAAATTATACATTGATCTATGATAGAAATATACAAGAACTATTTTGCAGAAAATTCAGATAAGAGGAGTGGGAATAATAGCTGATAATATTTGGGCTGATATTTTTCAGGCTTATCCTTTTATAGATAAGGAAATTAAGCCAAAATATTTGAATTATTTTGTCAGGGTGAATCAAGATGCTGGTGTCAGGACTCACAAGCCATTTGTTGACTCTTGTTCAGAATTCTTTCTACCTTTTCTTTTGACTAAAAATCATCCTGAGTCTGAACTAATTCTTTGTGGTAAAACCAGTCAGGGCCTTATCCTTCCATCTGTGGGTGAGAGAGTACCCAGGTAAAAGCCTTCAGAGAAGTAGACTCTTACTTTTGTTGCCTCCCACCGCCACACACTGCCATGTTTATAACTCTCTGATGGTCACAGCCATCTCCTTTTTTATCTCTTCCTCACTTCTTTGGATCTGTGTTATCCCTTTGCTTTCTGTGCAGTTAAGAACCTGTCTGGTCCTGGGCACCTGGGTGGCTCAATCGGTTAAGCGACTGCCTTCGGCTCAGGTCATGATCCTGGAGTCCCGGGATTGAGTCCCGCATCGGGCTCCCTGCTCGGCAGGGAGCCTGCTTCTCCCTCTGACCCTCCCCCCTCTCATGAGCTCGCTCTCTCTCTCATTCTGTCTCAAATGAATAAATAAAATCTTAAAAAAAAAAAAAAAGAACCTGTCTGGTCCCTGTCTGATTTACTCACATTCATAGTTATTATTACTGCTATTATTTTGCCATGATAAATAATTTATTTACTGAAGATCTGTTATATCATAGTTATTTTATTAAATACTTTGGACACACACTTCATCAAAACTAACAGTCCCATGAGGTTTTAGAAAGTAATGCTAATCTAATTTAAGTAGACTGTGACCTCTCAGCTTCGAGTATTCAGTCCAGGGATACTATTCAGGCACTTTGATTGTAAAGCTAATGTATTCTCAGTCCAAAATGCAGAGAACTTGGACCTGCAAAAATCATTTTTCTTCATTTAATCAGGATCAAGGTTGTCAAAATTACAAAATGAAAAAGATCCGTAGATAATTTGCATATATATATTTATAAATTAAAATATTGTGTTGAGGTGTGTATGAGTTTTTTTTTTTTTTTTTAGTATCTTGCTTTAATCAGTGTTTTCACATACCTTACCAACTATTGTATTACATGGGATGCAATGAGCCCTATTATAAATGAGTAGAATTGTTAGAAGCTTGTCCATTGAACTCAGAGTTATGGGTAGACTTAGTTAGCTTAGAGTTATGGGTAGACTTTCATTTTGTTATGCTATGTTGTATATTCACGTGGTCTCTGTCTCAGAATTTTTCTTTCTTTGTTACTTAGGTAAATTACCACCAGATCATAAAAACAAAGATTCTAGCTAATCTCTAGAGCAGGATAGAAGTGTTTTGGTTTTTGTTGTTGTTGTTTGTTTTGTTTTGTTTTGTTTTGATCTAGCAGTCTAGAGACCAACTTCAGGGAATCTATGAACTACATGAAATTGAATAGGTACTTAGACAAATCTCTATAAGTGTAGTTGTAGGGTAGTTGAATGGGTACGTGTAGGTGTACGCGTATGTGTAGGAATACAGTCACAAATGTGTAGGTAAATATTTTTATTACATTTTTCTTGAGACTCCATACCTTTCACTAGACTCTCAAAAGTAAGCCAGGACACAAAAAAGATTTTAAAACAAAACGCTTGCCTTATAAAAAATTTAGCATCCTTTTTCACAATGACTACATCTAAACCCAGGCAGATCCTGCCTCACTTGTTTCTAAGGATTTCTCATCCTTCTCCCAGATCCTTTTGTACATCTAACATATACTTCAGGCTATAGTGTAGGTCTATTTTTATTAGACTCAGAGCTCTTTGTATAAAATGAATATTTTTCTTGCAGCTCTGCTGTTTTTCCTTTACTGTCCTGCTCATTCTACTTGATCCCTCTAAATACTTTATTTATTTCTCCTTCCCCTTGTCCCTTCACCAAGTGTATTATCAGGGGTTATTATTACTAAGAATTAGAATCTTCAAATCAACCTTGTCCAAATCTCTGGCCTGATTGCATCTTGCTTCTATGATAATAATCTCTGCTCTGCATTCCTATCCAGCTCTTCTCCAACTGAGGCTGGTGTCCTGCTTTAGCACTCTCATGAAATTCCTAACAATTTACATGAATTTAAGGAACACAATTACAAATCTTCCCTAATAAAATTAACTTTTCTTTTTTTAACCTTATTTGTTCCTTACTATAGGGAGGTTGGTAGGGGTCACTATTTGGTTTTTTTTAAAAGACAGATCCAAAGTCCAGAGAAATGTAATATGTTTCCATGATCAAAAAATTCAGTCACTGATAAACCTGACACTATATTGCACATCCCTGAACTGTTCCTCAAGGCATAACTGCAGGCCTCTGTTTAGCTTAGTGACTGGGTAAGACCAAGAAAGTCTGTACTACCAGAAAAGACAATGTGTTTGTAATAAGGGAAACTAGATTCAAATTATAGCATTGCTGCTCACTGGATTTGTGATTTTATGCAAATATTCAAATAACTTATCATCTCTGGATGTCATCTTCTTCATTTTTTAAAGGGGGGGTATGCTCACATTTGATTCTCTCTAGTCCCTCTCTGCTCTAAAACATTTAATAGTCTTTTGTTCATTGACTCTGCTCTCCCACTGGCTGAGGAGCTGGTACCAATCAGGCCAGATGTGTGCATAACTCCATCTTGCTTTTTGGCATGGAGGGTAAGAAGCTTGTACTTCCTTGAAGGAAAGAAGGAAATTCTCCTGCAGAAGGTAGGCTCATATGACCCTAAATATCACGTCATTCAGCTTCATATGGGCAAAGGGAACAAAATGACTTGAAGCAGGATTTTGACACACCTGTCTTCGCCAATTCCTGCTAAATTGCTGATACTGTTTCTCTTTGTGAATCTCTCCACACTCACTCATTTGTGCCATCGCCAACTGCTCTTGTTGGCAGGACCCTCTGAGGGCTTTCCAGGCCACTGGTTGTGGTACAATGCCAAATGGATTGTGGGATGGATGATTGACAATCAAATAAGCATCCTGCCTGGTGGCCATGCAAAACATAACTTATTATTACATATGGAGCCTTTCAGAACACCATGTTATATAGCCCATGTGAAAGGAAATTAATGCCAAATTACTATGAGGAGCTACTTTTAAAACAGATGAGTTGAGAGGCCAAGGATGCACCCTTCTAATCAGTCATGGAGATTTTTCTCATTTCTCCCCCTTTCATGTCTTACATAGATCAGTTACCCATCATTTACTCATTACTTTGCTGCAAGAGCCTCTTAACTAGACTTTTGCTCTTGGTCTTGTCCATTTCAATCCATTTTTCACACTGCTGTGTCTTTCGACAGTCTTTTACATCATCCAAAATAAAACCCAATCCGCTTGGCATTATAAAAAGAATGCCTTTCCTGAGAGAGGCCCTTCCAAACTCTCTAGCTTCCTCCTCTGCCCCATCTCACTGCTCACCTTCCATATAACCCTGCCAGTCTATTGGTAGTTTTTTCAACGTAGGCAAGTCCTTAATAACAATGAGTACTTAAATGCAAATTTTTAATGAAATCCATTAGCTTTTGGAATCCTGAGTCAGGTATTCCTAGCAGGGGTCGTTTTGGTTGAACTTCAATGTATGCAGTTGGCCCTGATCATGGAGCAAAGCTCAGAGAGAAATAGTTTATATTGAACACCTGAATGGTGGCCTTCAAAAGCTCTATCTGTGCCCTAATCCCTGGAACTCATGCATATTACTTATATGGCAAAAGTAAACATTACTGCATGGCTTAGTCTGTATGGGCTGCTATAATACAATACCATATATTGGTGACTTAAACAACAGAAATTTATTTCTCATGGTTCTGGAGATGGAGAAGTCCTAGATCATGGTCCTGGCAGACCTGGTATGTGATGAGGGCATTCTTCCTGGATTGTAGAGGACTGTTTTCTCATATCCTCACATGATAGAGAGCACAGGGAGAAGTTGCAAGCTCTTATGTCTCTTCTATAGGACACTAATCCTATTCATGAGGGCTTTACCCTAATGACCTAATCACCTCTCATAGACCTCACTTGCTAATACCATCACACTGGGGAATTAGGATTTCCACATACAAATTTTAGAGGGACCCAAATATTTAGTCCATAATACCATGTGTGATAAAAGATATAGTTAAGGATCTTGAGAGGAAGTGCTTATCCTGGATGATCTGGGTTGGCTCTAACTGCAATCACATGTGTCCTTGTAGGAGAGTGGCCCAGGGAGTCTTAAGACAGAAGTGGAGAGAGCACTGTGATCAGGGAGGCAGAGATTGGAATGATGTGACAAGCCAAAGAATTCCTGGAGCCACCAGAAGCTAAGAGAGACAATGAGGAATTCTTTTCTAGAGGCTTTGGAGTGAGCATGAGTCTGCCAACACCTTGATTTTGGAATTTATAACCTGTAGAACTATGAGAGAATACATTTCTGTTGTTTTAAGCCATTAAGTTTGTTATAATTGGTTACAGCATCCACAGGAAACTGATAAAAGCATTTTAGTGAGAAACATAGATAACTAGGGAGCATAGAATCAAGCAGAAGGATTAACTGAAGGCTTCTAAAAGCATGTAAATGGTTTGCCCAACGCCAAATCATCATCCTCACACCAAAGGTAACTTAGAGATCATTTCACTGTACATTTTATTTGACAGAGAGGAAAGCTCAAGATCACTGAGGTTCATTGGCTTCCCAAAGCTGTGCGTGTGTGGTGAGTGGCAGATCTGTGGCAAGAGTTCAGGTCTCCTAAAGATCCCAAGGCTCTCTTTATCAGCCCTCACAGGCACTCAGTTAAAAATGGCACACTGTTCAATGTAATTCTACTTCTAATTGTAAAATGTTGAAATATGGCTAAGTCTCTAACAATAGAAAATTGCTGTAGCTAAATTATGTTACCTTTATTATTTTTTATTTTAATTTTTTTAATTTGAGTATAGTTGGCACACAATGTTACATTAGTTTTGGGTGTACAGCATGGTGGTTCAACCTCTTTATATGTTACGCTACACTCACTACAAGTGTAGCTAATATCTGCCACCATACAATGCTACTACAATGTAATAGACTATATTCTGTATGCTGTACCTTTCAAAATCAAATTTAAAAAATTTTTACATTTAAATTAAATTAATTGACATGTAGTATATCATTGTTAGAATACTGGGAAGTCATTAAAAATATTCTAGTCATTGAAATAGATACTATAAAAATTTAAGAATGTACAGGGAAGTGAATTCACAGTATATTTTTGGGGAAAAAAATTCACACAAGAATACTGAGCACAATCTCATTTTTATAAAGAAATCATAAAAGATACTTCAAAATATAGATTTGAAAGGCTATATACCAAAGTATTACTTCTAGTTCTCTGTGATCACAAGGATTAGAGACGGCTTTTATTTTTATTTTTATCATTTCTCTATAATAAATATATATTGATTTTATAATAAAAAGGTTTTTATTCTTAAGTTTCAAAGAATTCTCATTGTATGTCTGACCCTCAGGTGCTGCTCAGGAGACCAGATGTATCTATCTTTTTTTTTTTTTTTTTTAATTTTTTTATTCTTATGTTAATCCCCATACATTACATCATTGTTTTAGATGTAGTGTTCCATGATTCATTGTTTGTGCATAACACCCAGTGCTCCATGCAGAATGTGCCCTCCTCAATACCCATCACCAGGCTAACCCATCCTCCCACCTCCCTCCCCTCTAGAACCCTCAGTTTGTTTTTCAGAGTCCATCGTCTCTCATGGTTCGTGTACCCCTCCGATTTCCCCCCCTTCATTCTTCCCCTCCTGCTACCTTCTTTTTCTTTTTTTTTTTTCTTAACATATATTACATTATTTGTTTCAGAGGTACAGATCTGAGATTCAACAGTCTTGCACAATTCACAGCGCTTACCAGAGCACATACCCTCCCCAGTGTCTATCACCCAGTCACCCCCTCCCTCCCACCCCACCCCCCACTCCAGCAACCCTCAGTTTGTTTCCTGCGATTAAGAATTCCTCATATCAGTGAGGTCATATGATACATGTCTTTCTCTGTTTGGCTTATTTCACTCAACATAATACCCTCCAGTTCCATCCACGTCGTTGCAAATGGCAAGATCTCATTACTTTTGATGGCTGCATAATATTCCATTGTATATATATACCACCTCTTCTTTATCCATTCATCTGTCGATGGACATCTGGGCTCTTTCCACAGTTTGGCTATTGTGGACATTGCTGCTATAAACATCGGGGTGCACGGTACCCTTTCAGATCCCTACTTTTGTATCTTTGGGGTAAATACCCAGTACTGCAATTGCTGGGTCATATTGTAGCTCTATTTTCAACTTTTTGAGGAACCTCCATACTGTTTTCCAGAGTGCCTGCACCAGCTTACATTCCGACCAACAGTGTAGGAGGGTTCCCCTTTCTCTGCATCCCCGCCAACATCTGTCGTTTCCTGACTTGTTAATTTTAGCCATTCTGACTGGTGTGAGGTGGTATCTCATTGAGGTTTTGATTTGGATATCGTGATGCCAAGCAATGTTGAGCACTTTTTCATGTGTCTGTTGGCCATTTGGATGTCTTCTTTGAAGAAATGTCTGTTCATGTCTTCTGCCCATTTCTTGATTGGATTCTTTGTTCTTTGGGTGTTGAGTTTGATGAGTTCTTTATGGATTTTGGATACTAGCCCTTTATCTGATATGTCATTTGCAAATATCTTCTCCCATTCTGTCAGTTCTCTTTTGGTTTTGTTGACTGTTTCCTTTGCTTTGCAAAAGCTTTTGATCTTGATGAAGTCCCAATAGTTCATTTTTGCCCTTGCTTCCCTTGCCTTTGGCGATGTTTCTAGGAAGAAGTTGCTGCGGCTGAGGTCGAAGAGGTTGCTGCCTGTGTTCTCCTTTAGGATTTTGATGGATTCCTCTCTCACATTGAGGTCTTTCAACCATTTGGAGTCTATTTTTGTGTGTGGTGTAAGAAAATGGTCCAGTTTCATTCTTCTGCATGTGGCTGTCCAATTTTCCCAACACCGTTTTTTGAAGAGACTGTCTTTTCTTCTTTGGACATTCTTTCCTGCTTTGTCGAAGATGAGTTGACCATAGAGTTGAGGGTCCATTTCTGGGCTCTCTATTCTGTTCCATTGATCTATGTGTCTGTTTTTGTGCCAGTACCATGCTGTCTTGATGATTACAGCTTTGTAATGGAGCTTGAAGTCTCGAATGGTGATGCCACCAGCTTTGCATTTCTTTTTCAACATTCCTCTGGCTATTCGCAGTCTTTTCTGGTTCCATACAAATTTTAGGATTATTTGTTCCATTTCTTTGAAAAAAGTGGATGGTATTTTGATGGGGATTGCATTGAATGTGTAGATTGCTCTAGGTAGCATTGACATCTTCACAATATTTGTTCTTCCAATCCATGAGCATGGAACGTTTTTCCATTTCTTTGTGTCTTCCTCAATTTCTTTCATGAGTATTTTACACTTTTCTGAGTACAGATCCTAAGCTTCTTTGGTTAGATTTATTCCTAGGTATCTTATGGTTTTGGGTGCAATTGTAAATGGGATCGACTCCTTAATTTCTCTTTCTTCTGTCTTGTTGTTGGTGTATAGGAATGCCACCAATTTCTGTGCATTGATTTTATATCCTGCCACTTTACTGAATTCCTGTAGGAGTTCTAGCAGTTTTGGGGTGGAGTCTTTTCGGTTTTCCACATAAAGAATCATATCATCTGCAAAGAGTGAGAGTTGGACTTCTTCTTTGCCAATTCGAATGCCTTTTATTTCTTTTTGTTGTCTGATTGCTGTGGCTAGGACTCCCAATAATATGTTGAATAGCAGTGGTGATAGTGGACATCCCTGCCGTGTTCTGACCTTAGGGGGAAAGCTCTCAGTTTTTCCCCATTGAGCATGATATTTGCTGTAGGTTTTTCATAGATGGCTTTTATGATATTGAGGTATGTACCCTCTATGCCTATACTCTGAAGAGTTTTGATCAAGAAAGGATGCTGTACTTTGTCAAATGCTTTTTCTGCATCTATTGAGAGGATCATATGATTCTTGTTCTTTCTTTTGTTAATGTATTGTATCACATTGATTGATTGGCGGATGTTGAACCAACCTTGCAGCCCAGGGATAAATCCCACTTGGTCGTGGTGAATAATCCTTTTAATGTACTGTTGGATCCTATTGGCTAGTATTTTGGTGAGAATTTTTGCATCCATGTTCATCAAGGATATTGGTCTGTAATTCTCCTTTTTGATGGGGTCTTTGTCTGGTTTTGGGATCAAGGTAATGCTGGCCTCATTAAATGAGTTTGGAAGTTTTCCTTCCATTTCTATATTTTGGAACAGTTTCAGAAGAATAGGTATTAATTCTTCTTGAAATGTTTGGTAGAATTCCCCTGGGAAGCCATCTGGCCCTGGGCTTTTGTTTTTGGGAGATTTTTGATGACTGCTTCAATTTCCTTAGTGGTTATAGGTCTGATCAGGTTTTCTATTTCTTCCTGGTTCAGTTTTGGTAGTTGATACATCTCTAGGAATGCGTCCATTTCTTCCAGGTTATCTAATTTGCTGGCATAGAGTTGCTCATAATATGTTCTTATAATTGTATTTCTTTGGTGTTGGTTGTGATCTCTCCTCTTTCATTCATGATTTTGTTGATTTGGGTCATTTCTCTTTTTGATAAGTCTGGCCAGGGGTTTAATCAATCTCGTTCATTCTTTCAAGGAACCAGCTCCTAGTTTCGTTGATCTATTCTACTGTTCTTTTAGTTTCTATTTCATTGATTTCTGCTCTGATCTTTATTATTTCTCTTCTCCTGCTGGGTTTAGGCTTTATTTGCTGTTCTTTCTCCAGCTGCTTTAGGTGTAGGGTTAGGTTGTGTATTTGAGATCTTTCTTGTTTCTTGAGAAAGGCTTGTATTGCTATATACTTTCCTCTTAGGACTGCCTTTGCTGCATCCCAAAGATTTTGAATAGTTGTGTTTTCATTTTCATTGGTTTCCATGTATTTTTTAAATTCTTCTTTAATTTCCCTGTTGACCCATTCATTCATCAGTAGGATGCTCTTTAGCCTCCATGTATTTGAGTTCTTTCTGACTTTTGTCTTGTGATTGAGTTCTAGTTTCAAAGCATTGTGGTCTGAAAATAGGCAGGGAATGATCCCAATCTTTTGGTACTGGTTGAGAGCTGATTTGTGACCTAGGATGTGATCTATTCTGGAGAATGTTCCATGGGCACTAGAGAAGAATGTGTATTCCGTTGCTTTGGGATGGAATGTTCTGAATATGTCTGTGAAGTCCATTTGGTCCAGTGTGTCATTTAAAGTCTTTCTTTCCTTGTTGATCTTTTGCTTAGATGATCTGTCCATTTTATGAGGGGGGGTGTTAAAGTCCCCCACTATTATTGTATTGTTGTCGATGTGTTTCTTTGCTTTTGTTATTAATTGCCTTATATAGTTGGCTGCTCCCATGTTAGGGGCATAGATATTTATAATTGTTAGATCTTCTTGTTGGATAGACCCTTTAAATAGGATATAGTGTCCTTCCTCATCTCTTATTACAGTCTTTGGTTTAAAATCTAATTTGTCTGATATAAGGACTGCCACCCCAGCTTTCTTTTGGTGTCCATGAGCATGGTAAATGGTTTTCCACCCCCTCACTTTCAATCTGGGGGTGTCTTTGGGTCTAAAATGAGTCTCTTGCAGACAGCATATCAATGGGTCTTGTTTTTTAATCCAATCTGTTAGCCTGTGTCTTTTGATTGGGGCATTGAGCCCATTTACATTCAGGGTAACTATTGAAAGATAGGAATTTAGTGCCATTGTATTGCCTGTAAGGTGACTGTTACTGTATATTGTCTGTGTTCCTTTCTGGTCTATGTTGCTTTTAGGCTCTCTCTTTGCTTAGAGGACCCCTTTCAAGATTTCCTGTAGGGCTGGTTTTGTGTTTGCGAATTCCTTTAGTTTTTGTTTGTCCTGGAAGCTTTTTATCTTTCCTTCTATTTTCAATGACAGCCTAGCTGGATATAGTATTCTTGGCTGCATATTTTTCTCATTTAGTGCTCTGAATATATGCTGCCAGTCCTTTCTGCCCTCCAGGTCTCTGTGGATAGGTCTGTTGCCAATCTAATGTTTCTACCATTGTAGGTTACATTTCTCTTCTCCCGAGCTGCTTTCAGGATTTTCTCTTTGTCAATGAGACTCATAAGTTTTCCTATTAGATGTCAGGGTGTTGACCTGTTTTTATTGATTTTGAGAAGGGTTCTCTGTGCTTCCTGGATTTTGATGCCTGTTTCCTTCCCCAAATTAGGGAAGTTCTCTGCTATAATTTGCTCCATTATACCTTCTGCCCCTCTCTCTCTTTCTTCTTCTTCTGGAATCCCAATTATTCTAATGTTGTTTCATCTTATGGTATCGCTTATCTCTCGAATTCTGCCCTCGTGATCCAGTAGTTGTTTCTCTCTCTTTTTCTCAGCTTCTTTGTTTTCCATCATTTCGTCTTCTATATCACTGATTCTCTCTTCTGCCTCATTTATCCTAGCAGTTAGTGTCCCCACATTTGATTTCACCTCATTAATAGCCTTTTTGATTTCAACTTGGTTAGATTTTAGTTGTTTTACTTCTCCAGAAAGGGTTTCTCTAATAACTTCCATGCTTTTCTCAAGCCCAGCTAGTATCTTTAAAGTGATGATTCTGAACTCTACATCTGACATCGTACTAATGTCCGTAGTGAGTAGGTCCTTGGCATTCGGTACTACCTCTTGTTCTTTTTGTTGAGGTGATTTTTTCCGTCTTGTCATTTTGTGCAGAGGAGAATAGATAAATGAGAGAACAAAATGCTAGCAGAGTAACAATGTCCCCAGAAAATATACTCTAAACAATTCAGAAAAGACCTGAAACAGTGGGAAAAGAAAGGGAAAGAGAGAAAAGAGAAAAAGAAAAAGGTAAAGATAAAAACAAACAAAAACAGAACAAAACAAAACAAAAACAACAAAAAAAACAGAATGTGATCAAATATGATCAGGCTGGTATATAGATCAGTGCCACACACTAGATTTTGGGTGTATTTTGGTCTGTTAGAAGAAAGTGCCTCCCAAAATTTTAAAGAAATAAAAACTTATATATGTACAAAAATAAGGGTTGATATGATGAAGGGATGGAATAGGACTGTAAAGATGGACATTATAAAAAATTTTATAAAAGGAATTGATAAGAAGTTGTTTTAAAAAGAAAGAAGAGGATTTAAAAAAAGAAAGAAAAAAAAAGGGAGAGAATGTGATCAGGCTGGAGAGTAGAAAAAAACCGTATACTAGAGATTTAGGGTATATTTTGATCTGTTAGAAGAAACTATCTCAAAATTTTAGAGAGAGAACAACTTATATATATATGCCAAAAATACAGGTAACTACTATGAAGGGATAGAATATGAGTCTAAAAATGAAAAATAAAAATTTTTTTTTAAAAAAGAGATTGATAAGATGTTGGTTGAAAAAGGGAAAAAGAAAAATTTAAAAAAAAAAGAAAAAAGACAGTTAAAAAAATTAACTTTGAAAGACTAAAGAATCATGGTAAAAAAGCCATGAGTTCTTTTTTTTTTTTTTAAGATTTTTATTTCTTCATTTGACAAAGAGAGACACAGTGAGAGAGGGAACAGAAGCAGGGGGAGTGGGAGAGAGAGAGAAGCAGGCTCCCCGCAGAGCAGGGAGCCTGATGCGGAGCTCGATCCCAGCACCCTGGGATCATGACCTGAGCCAAAGGCAGACGCTTAACGACTGAGCCACTCAGGCGCCCCAAAGCCATGAATTCTATGTGTAGTATTCCCCTAGCGCTGGAGTTCTGCCCTTCTCATTGATCAGTAAACTTGGTTTTGGCTGGCTGTTCTCGCTGATCTTCTGGGAGAGGGGCCTGTTGCCGTGGTTCCCAAATGTCTTTGCCGGAGATGGAATTGCCCCGCACTTGCCCCCTCCTGGCTAAGTAATCTGCTCGGGTTTGCTCTCAGGAGCTTTTGTTCCCTGCAAGCTTTCCGTACAGGTTTGGAGGCAGAGAGTGAAAATGGTGGCCTTCCAATCTCCGCCCCAGAGGAGCCGAGAACTCGGGGCCCCACTCCTCAGTGAGCCCCCAGAGAAAAGCAGTCAGTCACTCCCGGCTCCCCGGTCTCTGGCCACAGTCCGTGCTCACCCGGCCTGTGACCGTGCGTTTCTGTCTCTGGCACCCAACCCCAGGTGGAGTCTCTAAACCCAGGAGATCCCTGCGGTGCACTCCTGTGCGGCTCCTCCCGGGGAAGGAAGGTGAGTCTCCCCGGATCTGCCACTTGTTGGGTCCCTGCTGGAGGAGCAGTGGCCCAACTGTGCCGTGGATCATGGTTTATGACAACCCCGAGCTGAGAGTCTGCCTGGGCTCCGCCTGTGCAGCCGGCTTCCCTGCTCCGTTACCTGGGAGCTCTGCCACACTCAGGCACCCCCGTTCTTTCTGTGACCCCGAGGGTCCTGAGACCACACTGTCCTATGAGGGTTCCACCCCCTGCTTAGCCACCGGAGTGACGTCCCTCAGCGGAGCAGACTTTTAAAAGTTCTGATTTTGTGCTCCGCAGCTCTATCACTTGCCAGAAGCGGCCGACAGAGGCCCCTCCCCCGCCGTCTATCCTCCTGAATATCGCCTCGGATTCACTTCTCCGCACGTCCTACCTTCCAGAAAGTGGTCGCTTTTCTGTTCAGAGAGTTGTTGCTATTCCTTTCTTCGATCTCCTCTTGGGTTTGTAGGTGTTCAGAATGGTTTAATCCCTATCCAGCTGAATTCCTGAGAGGAGACGAAATCCAGGTCTCCTACTCGTCCGCCATCTTGCTCCGCCCTCCAGATGTATCTATCTTATCTATATTTCATCTGAGGTTTAGGTTGGGGATTGGGATTCAGGGTTAGTATAAGGCAGGAGGTAAAGTAAGAATGAACAGCAACGAAGTGAGAATAAATATGGTTGACAGATGTAGAAAAAGGGGAGCAGATACACAGGCTAGAAGGTGGCATGTTTGTGGATGGGCCTTGATATTTTCAGCTAGCTATATATCCTGTTTTATGTTGCCCTTATCAATTCCAATGAATAGATTACTTTGAAGACCCAAAGTTTTTCTCTAAGTCCAATCTCAGACAAGGCAGTCTATGGAACATCTAGGCACCATAGTCTGAATGGCATGGAGATTCACCTTCCATGAAGATGGGAGTCTGCTGAAGTCTGCCTGACCAGGGAGAGGATGGCTAGTGATGGCAGGGAAGATTTGGGGGTGCCTTGACCTGAGAACAGGAGAGAATTTAGTCAAGGAGCAAAAGTGTACACAGATCTATGTCTGTATTCATGTGACCTTCGGCCCTTATGCTACCTTGCTGGCCTTAGGAATTTAGTGAAATTAATTTTTCATTGAGAGTTGACTTTTGAACAGGGCAGAAGAGAGAATCAAGAACACTCCAACCTGAAACTAGAGTGATAAGAAAAGTAAATGTTTAAAAAAGAATTACTGGTGTTTTGTATTTTGCCCCATAGCAGGTTCTAGCTGTACTTATAGCTGAAATAAATTGTTATTCATAGCATCTTTTGGGGATTGTAAATTGATGACATACTTTTACTGGGAAACAGTTTGACACATTTAGCAATTTGTCCAAAATCTTGAGGACATAATTTGAGAAGCAGACAAAAATCTTATATAAATATGCCATCAATGTGATGTTCATAATATTGAAAACCTAAACAAATTAAATATTCAGTATTAGGTGAATGATTAAGTATTATGATAGATAAATATGATGGACTATTTTGTAGTCATTAAGAATTGTGTTTATAAATCAGTGAAAACAAGTTATTATACATAAAACTTCATACTAACCACACATAATTTGCATATATATATATACCCACACACACATATATATACACACATCCATACACAAAGTCCTTTGGAGGGTAGCTTTCATTTAATAAATTTATAAAAAATGAACTTATGCGTACCACTGCAAGAATCTATCTACTGGATGCAGCAAAATATTTAATGTCATATTGATCTTTCTCTTTGCAAAGTAATGAATATCTTATTTTTTCTATATCAGAAGTTCCAAAATATTAAAGATAAAGATACAGACTAACTGGAAAAATGGAGAAAAGAAAACATCAAGATAACAAATTTCCTTCTTTATTTTAAAAGAATGGCATATATTGATAGAATTCACTCATTTCCTCTGTGTTTTAGCAAGTTTTCATTTATAGGTAAATTCTATTAATGCTAGAATAGTTCTTCATAGTTCTGGGTCCTAGAAGAGACAAAATATGAAATACAAAATCTCCATAGCTGATGAACTCCTTAGAAAGCATGTCTTAACACACAAAGTAAAAACAGGAAAGATTTATAAATAGAATTGCCAACATTGAAATTCCCTCCATTTCAAATAATGATTGACATCTTTACTTCCTCATGGATACTCCCTGGCTAACAGAGAAGTCCCTTGCATATATGGAGGTTGCAGCTGTTGTGAACTACTCAGAAGCCTACTCTCTCCTCTCCTCCCAATTAGCAACTTTTCCTTGCTACGATAACTCTGATTTTATCATATAACAAAAGGCTATGCATTTCAAGAAAGGCCGGATCAGGAGGCAAATCTTGCTGTGTCTAAATCAATTATGGTAGCAACATTCCCTGCACCACTGATATGTGATGTCTGCTCATCAATGAGATGTGAGGAGAAGTCTGCAGATGTTGCTTCTGGAAAGAGTTCTTAGCTTTTTTTTTTTTTTTTTTTTACCTTCTTCTTACGTGAAGCGACAAAGCTCTTTTATGGTTTAAGTTCTTCTGAGTTGGATATTCTGGTGCTCAAATAATTTGATCTGATATTGAAGGTAAAGAAAGTGTTGAGTTGAATTCAGTTGTAAGTATTATGTGAGGTCTGGGTTCCATCAATAGACTCAAAGTGCTGGGAGAAAGAGAGAGGCCTGTTCATATAAGAGTTTAAGGTTCTGCATTAAAGCTTTGCTGTGATGAGAAGGCTTTAGTATTTCTGAATAAGAAAGTGATAAGATTTGATTTTGCTATTTTTGATGTATTTCTGTATGTCCTCAATTGTTTCCTCTACCCTATTTGGAGTTAATTCTTCAAATATAATAAAGCTGTTTGCTTCTATTCTTCCCATCTTTTCCATTAGCCATTTGCCTTTTCATTGATCTTTTATAAGTTTTACGAACTTAACCCTAATGCTATTAATCCAGCTCTTGACTTCTGACTGTATTTCTCTTCTGTTCTCTCTTCTATTTGGCCCTTGGCTCTGGGTATGGTTTTCAGGGCTTTTAGTCTCTCCAAGTATAAAAGTCTTTTAAATGCACAAGGTCAGGGTGAGGGCTGCATTTACTAAAGCGAATACCAATGTAATTGAAGAATCTCTTTGCAAACTAAATAATTAGTCTTGAATGAGTTTTTCTTTTTTTAAATTGAATTTCCATGCTAAGGATTGATTTTTTAGAAAGACCAACCTGCAAATGAATATTTTTTTCCCATTTTGAATTCTTCATCTTTTTCATAATGTAGAGTCCTTAGATTCTCTCTGAAGACATAAATTTGCTACTCATATTTCTGTGGAATTCAGGGCTTGAGTGAAATACAATGTATTTAAAATTGAGATGGCTTTTCCTTTTCCTCTTCCCTGCAATTATGTTGTGTTCTGTTACATATCCTCTGGAATATGCCTGCTTAAATATTCAAGCAATATTCAGCAAAGGCCTTTTAGATTTTATTTCCTTGAATAATTAAAATAGAACTAAACAGATCTGTGCATCACAAGGGCCTTGGTTTCAAGGCTGTTGGCTGTTCTACTACTTTGGGGAGATTGCATTTTGAACATCAGTTTAATTATAGAGCATTTAATAAGTTTACTGATGTTATGACATCAGTGGAAAAGTTTCTTTTTTTTTTTTAAAGCTTTGATTTACTTAAAGGTCGGTGACTTGGATTAAGAAATGAGACATAGGCAGCAGTGACCTGCCTTTCAATAGATTTGGATGTACCTTACATCCTTTTGAGACTTCATTTCCCACTTTCTGAGCATTTTAGCAGTAGTACCTACCAGGCTGAAGTTGTAGTGGGAGAACCGTCCTATTTGACCTTCCTTTGTAGAGTGTAAAAGCAAAAATAAAAATTCCCCTTCCTTCTATCTTTTAAGAATCATAAATTATTTTGTTTCACTGCAAGCATGCCAGCTGATTCACTTCTAAAAGGAAGAAGGCTAATATTATTTTCCAATGGACTCATGTACTCTCTGACAAAGTACATTAAGGCAAAACTGTCTCATCTTTTGTATAGAAAGCCCAGAGCACAAATGTGTTACTTCACCAACACTAGCTACATTTATTCATTTACTTACTCATTTAATACCCACTGTGTAAGAAACTCTGCAATGTTTCTTAATGTATATGACCTCATTTATTATTCACAGTCATCTGGGAAACAGCATTTTCTATTATTCCCATTTTACAGATTAAGAAATTGAGGCTCAGAAAGATTATAACTTGCCTAATACTATACTGCTTATTTAGTTGTTTAAGACCATTTGTTTGAAATCAGTGAGGATTCAGTGATAGGCAGGTTTTTTTTTTAATTTTATTTTGTTATGTTAATCACCATACATTACATCATTCGTTTTTGATGTAGTGTTCCATGATTCATTGTTTGCGTATACCACCCAGTGCTCCATGTAGAACGTGACCTCTTTAATACCCATCACCAGGCTAACCCATCCCCCCACCCCCCTCCCCTCTAGAACCCTCAGTTTGTTTCTCACAGTCCATAGTCTCTCATGGTTCGTCTCCTCCTCCGATTACCGCCCCCCTTCATTTTTCCCTTCCTACAATCTTCTTCTCTCTCTCTCTCTCTCTCTTTTTTTTTTTTAACATATAATGTATTATTTGTTTCAGAGGTACAGGTCTGTGATTCAACAATGTTACGCAATTCACAGTGCTCACCATAGCACATACCCTCCCCAGTGTCTATCACCCAGGCACCCCATCCCTCCCACCCCCCACCACTCCAGCAACCCTCACTTTGTTTCCTGAGATTGAGAATTCCTCATATCAGTGAGATCGTACAATACATGTCTTTCTCTGACTTATTTTGCTCAGCAGGTCCGTCCACATTGTTGCAAATGGCACGATTTCATTCCTTTTGATGGCTGCATAATATTCCATTGTGTATATATATATATATATATATATACCACCTTTTCTTTATCTGTTCATCTGTTGATGGACATCTTGGCTCTTTCCATAGTTTGGCTATTGTGGACATTGCTGCTTTAAACATCAGGGTGCACGTACCCCTTCGGATCCCTACATTTGTATCTTTGGGGTAAATACCAAGTAGTGCAATTGCTGGGTTGTATGGTAACTCTATTTTCAACTTTTTGAGGAACCTCCATATTGTTTTACAGAGTGGCTACACCAGCTTGCATTCCCACCAACAGTGTAGGAGGGTTCCCCTTTCTCCACATCCCCGCCAACATTTGTCATTTCCTGACTTGTTAATTTTAGCCATTCTGACTGGTGTGAGGGGGTATCTCGTTGAGGCTTTGATTTGTATTTCCCTCATGCTGAGCGATGTTGAGCACTTTTTCATGTGTCTGTTGGCCATTTGGATGTCTTCTTTGGAAAAATGTCTGTTCATGTCTTCTGCCCATTTCTTGATTGGATCATTTGTTCTTTGGGTGTTGATTTTGATGAGTTCTTTATAGATTTTGGATACTAGCCCTTTATCTGATATGTCATTTGCAAATATCTTCTCCCATTCTGTTGGTTGTCTTTTGGTTTTGTTGACTGTTTCTTTTGCTGTGCAAAAGCTTTTGATCTTGATGAAGTCCCAATAGTTCATTTTTGCCCTTGGTTCCCTTGCCTTTCGCAATGTTTCTAGGAAGAAGTTGCTGCGGCTGAGGTCGAAGAGGTTGCTGCCTGTGTTCTCTTCTAGGATTTTGATGGATTCCTGTCTCACATTGAGGTCTTTCAGCCATTTTGAGTCTATTTTTTGTGTGTGGTGTAAGAAAATGGACCAGTTTTATTTTTCTGCATGTGGCTATCCAATTTTCCCAACGCCATTTGTTGAAGAGACGGTCTTTTTTTCATTGGACATTCTTTCCTGCTTTGTCGAAGATTAGTTGACCATAGAGTTGAGGGTCCATTTCTGGGCTCTCTATTCTGTTCCATTGATCTATGTGTCTGTTTTTGTGCCAGTACCATGCTGTCTTGATGATTACAGCTTTGTAATGGAGCTTGAAGTCTCGAATGGTGATGCCACCAGCTTTGCATTTCTTTTTCAACATTCCTCTGGCTATTCGCAGTCTTTTCTGGTTCCATACAAATTTTAGGATTATTTGTTCCATTTCTTTGAAAAAAGTGGATGGTATTTTGATAGCGATGGCATTAAATGTGTAGATTGCTCTAGGTAGCCTTGACCTCTTCAAAATATTTGTTCTTCCAATCCATGAGCATGGAACGTTTTTCCATTTCCTTGTGTCTTCCTCAGTTTCTTGCATGAGTATTTTACACTTTTCTGAGTACAGATTCTTTGCCTCTTTGGTTAGATTTATTCCTAGGTATCTTATGGTTTTGGGTGCAGTTGTAAACGGGATCGACTCCTTAATTTCTCTTTCTTCTGTCTTGTTGTTGGTGTATAGGAATGCCACCGATTTCTGTGCATTGATTTTATATCCTGCCACTTTACTGAATTCCTGTATGAGTTCTAGCAGTTTTGGGGTGGAGTCTTTTCGGTTTTCCACATAAAGTATCATATCATCTGCAAAGAGTGAGAGTTGGACTTCTTTGCCAATTCGAATGCCTTTTATTTCTTTTTGTTGTCTGATTGCTGTGGCTAGGACTCCCAATACTATGGTGAATAGCAGTGGTGATTGTGGACATCCCTGCCGTGTTCCTGACTTTAGGGGGAAAGTTCTCAGCTTTTCACCATTGAGAATGATAATCGCTGTGAGTTTTTCATAGATGGCTTTTATGATATTGAGGTATGTACCCTCTATGCCTATACTCTGAAGAGTTTTGATCAAGAAAGGATGCTGTACTTTGTCAAATGCTTTTTCTGCATCTATTGAGAGGATCATATGATTCTTGTTCTTTCTTTTGTTAATGTATTGTATCACATTGATTGATTTGCGGATGTTGAACCAACCTTGCAGCCCAGGGATAAATCCCACTTGGTCGTGGTGAATAATCCTTTTAATGTACTGTTAGATCCTATTGGCTAGTATTTTGGTGAGAATTTTTGCATCCACGTTCATCAGGGATATTGATCTGTAATTCTCCTTTTTGATGGGGTCTTTGTCTGGTTTGGGGATCAAGGTAATGGCCTCATAAAACGAGTTTGGAAGTTTTCCTTCCATTTCTGTTTTTTGGAACAGTTTCAGAAGAATAGGTATTAATTCTTCTTGAAATGTTTGGTAGAGGGGCACCTGGGTGGCTAAGTCATTAAGTGTCTGCCTTTGGCTCAGGGCATGATCCCAGGGTCCTGGGATCGAGCCCTGCATCAGGCTCCCTGCTCTGTGGGAAACCTGCTTCTCCCTCTCCCACTCCCCCTGCTTGTGTTCCCTCTCTCACTCTCTCTCTCTCTGTCAAGTAAGTAAATAAAATCTTTATTTAAAAAATAAATAAATGTTTGGTAGAATTCCCCTGGGAAGCCATCTGGACCTGGGCTTTTGTTTGTTGGGAGATTTTTGATTACTGCATCAATTTCCTTAGTGGTTATGGGTCTGGTCAGGTTTTCTATTTCTTCCTGGTTCAGTTTTGGTAGTTGATACATGTCTAGGAACGCATCCATTTCTTCCAGATTATCTAATTTGCTGGCATAGAGTTGCTCATAATATGTTCTTATAATTGTTTGTATTTCTTTGGTGTTGGTTGTGATCGCTCCTCTTTCATTCCTGATTTTATTTATTTGGGTCATTTCTCTTTTTTTTTTTCTTTTTTTTGTTTGATAAATCTGGCCAGGGGTTTATCAGTCTTATTAATTCTTTCAAAGAACAAGCTCCTAGTTTCGTTGATCTATTCTACTGTTCTTTTGGTTTCTATTTCATTGATTTCTGCTCTGATCTTTACTATTTCTCTTCTCCTGCTGGGTTTAGGCTTTATTTGCTGTTCTTTCTCCAGCTCCTTTAGGTGTAGGGTTAGGTTGTGTACTTGAGACCTTTCTTGCTTCTTGAGAAAGGCTTGTATTGCTATATACTTTCCTCTTAGGACCGCCTTTGCTGCATCCCAAAGATTTTGAATAGTTGTGTTTTCATTTTCATTGGTTTCCATGTGTTTTTTTAATTCTTCTTTAATTTCCCTGTTGACCCATTCATTCATCAGTAGGATGCTCTTTAGCCTCCATGTATTTGAGTTCTTTCCGACTTTCCTCTTGTGATTGAGTTCTAGTTTCAAAGCATTGTGGTCTGAAAATAGGCAGGGAATGATCCCAATCTTTTGGTACTGGTTGAGAGCTGATTTGTGACCTAGGATGTGATCTATTCTGGAGAATGTTCCATGGGCACTAGAGAAGAATGTGTATTCCGTTGCTTTGGGATGGAATGTTCTGAATATGTCTGTGAAGTCCATTTGGTCCAGTGTGTCATTTAAAGTCTTTCTTTCCTTGTTGATCTTTTGCTTAGACGATCTGTCCATTTCAGTGAGGGGGGTGTTAAAGTCCCCACTATTATTGTATTGTTGTCAATGTGTTTCTTTGCTTTTGTTATTAATTGCCTTATATAATTGGCTGCTCCCATGTTAGGGGCATAGATATTTATAATTGTTAGATCTTCTTGTTGGATAGACCCTTTAAGTAGGATATCGTGTCCTTCCTCATCTCTTATTACAGTCTTTGGTTTAAAATCTAATTTGTCTGATATAAGGACTGCCACCCCAGCTTTCTTTTGGTGTCCATGAGCATGGTAAATGGTTTTCCACCCCCTCACTTTCAATCTGGGGGTGTCCTTGGTTCCAAAATGAGTCTCTTGCAGACAGCATATCGATGGGTCTTGTTTTTTATCCAATCTGATAGCCTGTGTCTTTTGATTGGGGCATTTAGCCCATTTACATTCAGGGTAACTATTGAAAGATAGGAATTTAGTGCCATTGTATTGCCTGTAAGGTGACTGTTACTGTATATTGTCTGTGTTCCTTTTCGGTCTATGTTACTTTTAGGCTCTCTCTTTCCTTAGAGGACCCTTTTCAATATTTCTTGTAGGGCTGGTTTTGTGTTTGCAAATTCTTTTAGTTTTTGTCCTGGAAGCTTTTTATCTCTCCTTGTATTTTCAGTGACAGCCTAGCTGGATATAGTATTCTTGGCTGCATATTTTTCTCATTTAGTGCTCTGAATGTATCATGCCAGTCCTTTCTGGTCTGCCAGGTCTCTGTGGGTTTCTACCATTATAGGTTTCAGACCTCTTGTCCCGAGCTGCTTTCACATTATTCTCTTTGTCTCTGAGACTCATAAGTTTTCCTATTAGATGTTGGGGTGTTGACCTATTTTTATTGATTTTGAGGGCGGGATCTCTGTGCTTCCTGGATTTTGATGCCTTTTTCCTTCCCCAAATTAGGGAAGTTCTCTGTTATAATTTGTTCCAATATATCTTCTGCCCCTCTCTTCCTTGTTCTTCTGGGATCCCAGTTATTCTAATATTGTTTCGTCTGTGGTATCACTTATCTCTCAAATTCTGTCCTCTTGATCCAGTAATTGTTTATCTCTCTCTCAGCTTCTTTATTCTCCATCATTTGGTCTTCTATATCACTAATTCTCTCTTCTGCCTCATTTATCCTAGCAGTTAGAGCCTCCATTTTTGATTGCACCTCATTAATAGCCTTTTTGATTTCAACTTGGTTAGATTTTAGTTCTTTTATTTCTCCAGAAAGGGTTTCTCTAGTATCTTCCATGCTTTTTTTCAAGCCCAGCTAGTATCTTTAAAATCATCATTCTGAACTCTAGTTCCGACATCTTACTAATGTCCATATTAATTAGGTCCCTGGCAGTTGGTACTGCCTCTTGTTTTTTTTCTTGCAGTGAGTTTTTCTGTCTTGTCATCTTGTCCAGAGAATAGA
Source organism: Neomonachus schauinslandi (assembly GCF_002201575.2). Taxonomy (NCBI): domain Eukaryota; kingdom Metazoa; phylum Chordata; class Mammalia; order Carnivora; family Phocidae; genus Neomonachus; species Neomonachus schauinslandi. The sequence continues at coordinate 30,427,735 of NC_058416.1, read as the reverse complement.
TGACAGAGAGAACAAAATGCTAACAGGGTAACAACGACCCCTGAAAAAATACACTAATCAAATCAGAGGAGACCCCAAACCACGGGAAAACAAAGGGAAAGAAAAAAAAAAAGAAAGAAAAAAAGGATATGATCAAATATAATCCGACTGGTGAATAGATCAGTGCCACACACTGATTTTGGGCATATTTTCATCTGTTAGAAGAAAGTGCCTCCCAAAATTTTAAAGAAAGAAAAACTTATATATGTACAAAAATAAGGGTAAATATGATGAAGGGATGGAATATGACTGTAAAGATGGAAATTATAAAAGATTTTATAAAAGGAATTGATAGAAGTTGGTTGAAAAAAGAAAGAGGAGGGGCGCCTGGGTGGCTCAGTCGGTTAAGCGGCTGCCTTCGGCTCCGGTCATGATCCCAGGGTCCTGGGATTGAGTCCCGCATTGGGCTCCCTGCTCTGCGGGGAGCCTGCTTCTCCCTCTCCCTGCTTCTCTGCCTACTTGTGTTCTCTCTCTATCTCTCTGTCAAATAAATAAATAAAATCTTAAAAAAAATAAATAAAATTAAATTAAAAAAAAGAAAAAAGAGAAATTTTTAAAAAGGAGAGAATGTAATCAGGCAGTAGACTAGAACAAAGCCATACACTAGAGATTTAGGGTATATTTTGGTCTGTTAGAAGATACTGTATCCCAAAATTTTAATGAAAGAACAACTTATATATATACAAAAATAAGGTTAACTACAATGAAGGGATAGAATATGACTCTAAAAATGAAAAATAAAAAAGATTTTTAAAAAAGGGATTTCATGGTTGAAAAAGGGAAAAAGAAAAATTTAAAAAAAATAAAAAGAAAATTAAAAAAATTAACTTTGAAAGACTAAAGAATTAGGGGGGAAAAAGCCGTGAATTCTATGTGCAGTATTCCCCTAGTGCTGGAGTTCTGCCATTCTCATTGATTGGTAAACTTGGTCTTGGCTGGCTGTTCTTGCTTATCTTCTGGGAGAGGGGCCTGTCGCAGTGATTCTCAAATGTCTTTGCCAGAGGCGGAATTGCCCTGCTCTTGCCAGTCCGGGCTAAGTAATCTGCTCAGGTTTGCTCTCAGGAGCTTTTGTTTCCTGCAAGCTTTCCGTACAGCTTTGGAGGACGAGAGTGAAAATGGCTGCCTCCCAATCTTCACCCCGGGGGAGCCAAGAACTCGGGGCCCCACTCCTCAGTGCACCCCCAGAGAAAAGCAGTCACTCCCATCTCCCTGGTCTCCGGCTGCACTCTGTGCTCACGCGGCCTGTGACCAAGCGTTTCTATCTCTGGCACACGACCCCATTTGGAGTCTCCAATCCCAGCAGATTCCTGCGGTGCACTCCTGGGGGAGTAAGGGGAGTCTCCCCCAATCTGCCACTTGTTGGGTCTCTGCTGGAAGAGCAGTGGCCCAACTGTGCCACAGATCACGGTCTATGGCAACCCCAAGCTGAGAGCCCGCTCCTTGGCTCTGTCTCTGCAGTCAGCTTCCCAGCTCCGATACCTGGGAGCTCTGCCGCACTCAGGCACCCCTGGTCATTCTGTGATCCGAGGGTCTTGAGACCACACTGTCCCCATGATGGTTCCACCCCCTGCTTAGCCACTGGAGCGACGTCCTTCAGTGGAGCTGACTTCTAAGAGTTCCAATTTTGTGCTCTGCTGTTCTATCACTTGCCAGTAGCGGCCGACAGAGGCCCCAAATATTACCTTGGATTCACTTCTCTGCACGTCCTACCTTCCAGAAAGTGGTCGCTTTTCTGTTCAAAGTTGCTGCTATTCTTTTCTTCAATCTCCTGTTGAGTTCATAGGTGTTGAGAATGGTTTGATAGCTATCTAGCTGAATTCCTGAGACCAGACGAAATTTAGGTCTCCTACTCCTCCGGCATCTTGCTCCTCCTCCTGATATTCTTTCTTTATAACAAGAGTCTCCAGGTATTGAGCGAACACATCCTGTTTTCTATTAATGAAGTATGATATCTTCATCTTCCCTCCTTCCTTCATCTCTACAACCTTGATTAGCTTCTCAATTACAATAAAACACAACACAACAAAATAACCTCAGCCAATTTCTACAAATTGTGTTCTGAGTCTCCAAGAAGTGACCTTAATGAATTGGGATGGGTTGCAGACATCAAGATGCTATAATAGGCAAAGGACTGATGTGTGGAATAACAGCATATTAGGGGACACTCTAAAGATGTTTGGTGCAATTGTGATATGCTGTAGCCAAACTTTCCTAGATATAGTTGAAAGGATCCTTTCCTAGATTTAATTGAAAAGATATAGTTTATTCAGTTTATTTATTTCAATAAACTCCTTAGTCTGTTCAGAGAAGGGTTTTGTAAAATTTGATGTGAGGAGGAGGGAAGAATATATGGTCATTGCTATGAAAATGACAGCATCACCTTTTCCAGAGTAACCCATTTTCTAAATTTTTATTCAGCCCTGAGTAAATTATAGGTATTAAATTACACAATTTCTGATAAAATAGAGTTACAGTATTTTATTCTATTCTCCTTCCAATCTATTCTCCAGAGCCAGAATTACCATTTTAAAAGGCAAATAATTTATAATTCATCCATTTAAATCCCTTTAACAGCTTCTCATTTTTCTCAGGATAAAGACCAAACTCATAACTCTCACCTGAACAGACCTACATGGTCTTGTTCCCAATTTCTCTTCCTGTCTCCTTGTGTCATAGACCTCTTTTCTCTTTTCCATCCCTGCTGTACCGATCATCCCTACTTTGCATCCAGTTGTGTTGGGGCTGATGTTGTGCATTTTGTTCTTGATGCCTGGAACACCTTAACATCCTCCCTCTCCTCTTGGGCTAAATAAATTGTGCTTCTCCTTCATATCCCAAACAATGTTCATGTCTCCAGGGAAGTCCTCACCTCCTTAAATTCTCCTATTATGGACGATATTTACATGCTGTGACCCTCCATTACAGTATTGGTTTTAGTCCCAATTTTAAAATTACAAACATAGGGGTGCCTGGGTGGCTCAGTCATTAAGCGTCTGCCTTCGGCTCAGGTCGTGGTCCTGGGGTTCTGGGATGGAGCCCCGCTTCAGGCTACCTGCTCCGTGGGAAACCTGCTTCTCCCTCTCCCACTCCCCCTGCTTGTGTTCCCTCTCTCTCAGTATCTCTCTCTGTCAAATAAATAAATAAAATCTTTTAAAAAAATAAAATTCCAAACATAAATATTTTATTGTTCTCTTTCTTCCTGATTAGACTGTATGCTCCAAGAGTCCAAGGGCCATCACTGTTTTTGTATAGTTCTATCCCCAGAGTTTAGTGCAGTACTTGACAGAGTAGGTACTCAGAAAATATTTTTCAATGTATATATGAGTTGTTCGGTTTATTATGTGATTACTGAGAAGTTAGTAAATGTCAAGCAAGGTATGCTGTATACAACACAAGCTCAAAAATATTAAGTGAATGAATACAGGAATAAATGAATGTTGAGTAAATTAACATGAATGAATATATGTGAGTGAATTGACTACTTGTGAATTAATAGATCATCTATCATTTTAGTTTAACTTTTTTTGGCTCTGTATTTACATCTGTAGAGTTCCTCTTTCCTCTCAAACAGGAGGAAGGATACAGATAATTTCTATTAACCTATTAAAAAAACTAATAAATTCATAGGATATGTTATAAAATAAATTATGCAATGTATGCCAAAGACCAAGATAAACCATTCAAAGAATATCTATCTTTTTGTGTCCTGGTCCCATCCCATTTTATATGGAAACTGATTAGCACTCAGAAAGGTGAAGGACTTGAGTGAGCCCAAATCACAAAATCTGTGTGATTTAGGCACGGTGTGAACTTTTGCCTCTGTGATTCATAGTTTTTTGGTTTATCATGTGTCTCCAGGGCAGTGGCACACAGGTAGTGCCTTTATTCTTCTCTTTACCTCTTCTACGCATATACACTTGAATTGCTGTAAACCCAGCACTTCTCAATAGTGATACATTTTAAATCTTGGGTGAACTCCCATTAATTGACATGCTCACCCCCTTGTCGGATGCATTACCAGGAGAGATGACTTACAGTGGCATTGCTCTCAGTGTCCTATTGGCCTAAGCTAAAAAGGGAGGTAAACAGTCCTCATATTTCATAGATTTTAAAGAGACACTCTGGATCTATTCTAGAAACCATATTTTTTTAGTTAATTTATTACTGGTTTTAATTACACCTCTAGAGAAATCTGAATGATACCCAAATTGCAACATAGACAGTCCACAGAATAAATTATTTTTGTGATCTTAGTGGCATGCTAGGCACATTATAAAAAATGTTTTCCCTTCATTTGAGATAATTTTTACTAAAAATGGAAGATATAATAACCTAAAGTTATTCTAGCAGAAATTGTTGTCTGGAGTTGCTGACACCTCATGAGCCTGAAGTTGTCACATCTCTCTTCCCTCTCTGCCTCCTTCTCAAGAGATAAGAAAACATTAAAGGAACAGGCATTTTCAAAGTGGTTTTTGGCCTCTTAGGCCTATAATGGGCAGTGAGGGGTATGAAATGGAGGACCAGAATGAGGGTGAGGAGACATGGCTGGAGGAATCTCTTTGCTCTGAACCTCAGTTTCCTCACCTATAGGAGGGAACCAGGTTATCATGATTTTTATGGTTGCTCAAAGCACTAGTATTTAATTGATTAACTTATTTTTATTTTTTTAAGATACAAAGGCTAATTACTATGGAATATATTTTTTATTTTTTTAATATTTACTTATTTATGTGAGAGAAAGAGAGCGAACATGAGTGGGGGAGGGGTAGAGGGCGAGAGAATCCCAAGGAGACTCCCCGCTGAGCTGGGAACCCAATGTGAGACTCAATCTCATGACCCTGAGATCATGACCTGAGGCGAAATCAAGAGTTAAATGCTTAACCAACTGAGCCACCCAGGCCCCCCAGTATGGCATATATTTTTTAAATGAATTGGATACATACCACATTGATATTATCATTACTTTGATAATTACTTTGCACCCCTATTATAGAGCTGAAATGTTGATTGATTGATACGCTTTCTTAGCCATAAAATTTATTTACACCAGTATTTTGAAGGGAGAGAGTTACACCGAGTTATCTCAATATGTAATGGAATATTAAAGGCAGAGTGGGACTTGAAGCGAAAAGGGTGAAGGAAGTAGAATATAGTCTCTCCGTGTGAATTTTGTGTACATGCTTATTCCCTGCCTAGCTTTGGTGGTCAGCATCCCTTTGTCCATGTATAGTCCTCTCACCTTGTGGCCTCTGTTTTCATTGTTCTATCTTATATGTCCCTCATTCTCAGGTACAGAAGGCTACATAGACCTGTTATCCCCTAAATGATGCATGGTCTAGGTGCTCTTCTTCACTTATAAAAATTCACATGTTCTTTGTCCCTTCCATTATAGGCCCATCTGCTCTGCTTTTAAAAACAGCAACTAATCATATGACAAATATATTTATGTTGACATTTTAAAGAGAAATTTTCTATTTTCTTACACTTACATTTATAGTGGATAGGTGGCCTGAAAAAATGATGGCATTTTGCCATCTAACCCCATATAGAAACTCTAATGGGAAAACCTCAAGCAAAGCGCAAGTGTTCAAATGCAAGCTGACAGTAGAGGATTTAGGCTAATTTGGTTTTAGGGCATCTCCTAGTATAATGTAAAGACCCAAACCAGAAGAACTACAACTTCAGTTTTTATAAATGGGGTCACAAGACTTAGATATTACATGTGTGATGGGGATCATTATGTTTTGAAATATTTTAAAATATATTCTATCTTGAAATTTTTCTTGATCCATGGCTTTCTTAAAAAAGTATGTAACATCTTTTTTGAGATAGGTTTCCATATTTTGAAGCAGTAGATTTTGGTGCTTCAGAAGAAGAATAGAAGCCACCTATAACAAGCAAGACATTTATCATCTTGGACTATTAAATTCTGTCTTCTTGTTTATTTTGCATGCCAGCATGTTGTTGAAGGATAACTTAGAGAAAAGAAAAGCACGCAGCCTATTCCCTTCCAGCAGATGGCTTGTGGAAGAGAGACACTAAAAAGCAAATGGACTATACATCAGGATGCTCTTCTTAATCCCACACCCCAGGTCCCTCTGGCTGACTAATGGTGGGACGTTCCTTACGACCAATGACAGGGAAGTTTGAGAACTTGGGCTAGTAACCAAGTTTCCCACGGTCATGGACACACTTAGTGTTTATACCTGATATGGTACATTCTAATTGATCTATGCTTGTATATCACTTTTGCTAATTAATACTAGGAGTAAGCTAGATTCCTTGGGGCAGCCCCACATGAGCTCGGTAGAGGTGGGGGGCAGAGCTGCAAAGCTTTACTGAGGCAGTGCTGAGGAATCCCCATGGCCTGGGTGTGGCATGAGAGGGATCCCAAAGAAAGGCACAGGTGCTGGTAGATGTGCCAGGAAAAGACCTGGAGTCAGAGTAAAGATACTGTGTTGGGAAGGACCTTGAGATCCAAAGGCAAAGAGCAATTTCATGAACACCAGTAGAAAGTACCCATTTACCATGGCCCAACCTGACTACCTTCAGCATACCTCAGAGTCAACCAGTCTGGTAACAGGATCATATGGTTGCCAGGGACTGCAGGGACGGGGAAGTGGGAGTTACGAATCACAGGCCATAAGGTTTCAAGCAAGATGAATAAGCTCTAGAGATCTGATGTACAACATTTTACCTCTGGTCAGCAGTAATATATTGTATAGTTAAAAATTTATTGAGAGGGTATATGTCAATGTCAAATGGTATTATGACAATAAATTAAAAAAAAAAAAAGAATCAGGCCAGACCTTTATACATTGATTTTGTATCTATCACTTTACTGAATTCATTATCAGTTCTTGTAGTTTTTTGATGGAATCTTTAGGGTTTTCTGTACATAGTATCATCTGCAAATAGAATTTTACTTTTTCCTTACCAATTTAGTAATTTTTATTTCTTTATGTTGTCTGATTGCTGTGGCTGGGACTTCTAGTACTATGTTGAATGAAAGTGGTGAGAGTGGACATCCTGTCTTATTCCTGACCTTAGGGGAAAAGCTCTTAGTTTTTCACCATTGAGTATGATGTTAGCTATGGGTTTTTCATATAAGGCCTTTATTACATTGAGCTATGTTCTCTCTAAACCTATGTTGAGGGTTTTTATCATGAGTGGATGTTGTACTTTGTTGAGTGCTTTTTCTGTATCTATTGAAATGATCATGAGGTTTTTATCCTTTCTTTTATTGATGTGATGTATCATGTTAATTGTTTTGTGAATATTAAATCATCCTTGCATCCCAGGAATAAATCCCACTTGATCGTGATGTATGATTTTTTTAAATGTGTCATTGGATTCAGTTTGCTAGTATTTTGTTGAGGATTTTTGCATCTATGTTCATCAAATATATTGGCCTGTAGTTTTTTTTATGGTTCCCTTATCTGGTTTTGGTGTCGGGTAATGCTGGCCTCATTGAATGAATTCGGAAGTTTTCCTTCCTCTTCTATTTTTTGGAATAGTTTGAGAAGAATAGGTATTAACTCTTCTTGAGACATTTGGTGGAATTCCCCTGTGAAGGCAGCTGGTCCTGGATTTTTGTTTGTTGGGGTTTTTTGATTACTGATTTAATTTCAATGCTGGTAATCAATCTGTTCAAATTTTCTATTTCTTCCTAATTTAGTTTTGGTAGGTTATATGTTTCTAAGGACATCCATTTCTTCTAAGTTGTCCAATTTGTTGGCAGACCCTTGGTTAAAAAGATTAAAGAGGGTGATGAGGATACTACAGGACTTAGAAGATGAGGAAGGAATTCTGCTGCCATGAGATCATGTAAGCCTTGCCTTTTTCCTGTACCCACATACAGTTTTAGAAAGGAAAGGAAACAGGGCAGAAATTTGAATGATCAAACACTAACCTAAGTACATGATGCAGAGGTTTTATTATTTAAAGATATTTCTTAAATTATTACCTCATATTAGCACTAAATTACTTACTGAATTAAAATTTAGTACCCCCGCCCCAGTTACCCATTAGTCAGAGGCTTGTGAGAAAGAACAGATGAGTTAGAAATAAAGTAGCTATTTGTTCCTTGCACATCGGAGTATGATATGAGTAATGTTTGACCCAAGTGCCCATGTTTTTTCCTCACTGGCATTTTCTGTGAAAGTTCCCAAGCTCAACCTGTACCTACTGAACACAAAATATAGTATTTTAGACTGCTATTGTCTCTGATCTGAGAAATTATTTTATCATGGGGACCCACAAGATAAGTTAATGAAAAACCCCTAAAAATAGATAGATGATACATTTCTGGATGGTAGGAAATTGTATTTAGAATTTCCTAAGTGCCTTGTTAAACTCACACACACACACACACACACATATACATGAGTGTGGTATCTAGAAAAGTGCTTGGTACATAGTAGGCATTTAGTCACTATTTGATAAATTGTGTTGGGTGATTACACATTCATCTATAATGGACATGGATGCTTATTTTCAAGAGTTTCTTGACACTCCCTTAGCAATGCAGGCTTGTATACTTTGCGGTTTTCTTCTCTGAGCTTTTGAGATTGACTTAGATATTCTAGGTCTGGTTGGAAGTTTTCAGGGATAATGATCAAAAACAAGATCTTAGCATTTCGGTCTTATGCGAAGAGAGTGAATCAATAGCCCTTGGGCAGAAATATTTAGGTTTTATTCTTCTGGAACATTTCCTTCTGCCCAGTCTTCCAGGAGGAAGACTGGTTTAAAACAATGCTTGAAGTCTGCCTTAATCTCTGCTTGTAATAACTATCTCAATTTCATGTAGCCTCCAGGTGATAAATTACAGACCCTCCTTCCTTCTATAGAGTGAAATGGTAGGACTTGGCAAGTGTTACCCAACCCAAACCTCACTAAAATTTCTAAAATAAATAAATTATTTATTAACACTCATGGAGTATAAAGAAAGAAAAAGGAGTAAAAGAGAGATACAAAACTCTAGAGCCAAAGGCAGTGGAGCTTACAGTAATAAAATTTATAAAGACAGTTGTATTAGGAAATGAACCAAACAGTATTAGTATTCATAGATTGGGCACTCATCAGGTTTTCAACGATGTAGTTCCATCATATAAAACTAAGTGTCAAGTACTATGTTTCCTAGATTGCATCTTCTAGCAAACAGAAGAGTCTGATGGAATATAGTATACACAGGGTCTTCTCAGACATGGAAAGGTTCTGGAAGGTCAGGGGCTCCAGGATGAAAAGAATATACAGGAGACAAAGAACGTACTAACCCCTTTTTAACAGGACAAAAACAGAGTATTAAACATTCAGCACCAAGGACAGGAGGAAGCAAAGACCAGTTCTGTAACCATAAGAATAGCTTTATATCATCTCCATGTATTCTTTTTTAAAATTTGTTATTTCCCCTAATTAGGAATGCCTGAGAATGAAAAGATGAAGTGAATTTGGTTTTAGGATGCTATGGAATGGGAAGAACTGATTACTTTTTGTCCTACACCATAGAATATGAGGGTTGAGAAAACTCCAAAGGGAGAGACTTGGCAGCATTTAATTGCATGCCTAGTGCATAGGAGCAAAAGCAATGAAGTCCCTGTGGTTTTGACAAAGGCCTTGGTTCCAAGCAGTAAAAGGACCCACAAGTACACTATTCTGAAAGGCTGAAATTTTAGTCCATCAGTTGAAAATTTATGATCTCTTAATTCCTTCCAGTTGTATCTATGTTACTATGTAAAATGTGTCCTCTCATCTCATAATGTATAATCCCACTGTTCTTCAGCCAAGTGAGTTTTCCAACTATATGTTAAGCTGCCTTGAGTCATTCCTGCATTTTCAGAGATTAACAAGTTCTAGGGGCATTGTGAATAAAAGAATAAGTGTTTACATGTTGTATAACTATGCCCTCATCCTTCCTTTTCTCTGATTTATGATAAAAACTGTCCCCAACCCATGAAGACTGGTTGGATGGGTTCCATCTCATATTTAACTATTATTTAATACTTGTCTGTTAAACATTCAGAACTGTTCAGGTAAGGTGCTTTCTGAGCTTGAATTTGAATAAACCAAATCACACAGTGGGATCAATGAAGGAATAGACAATTTCATTTTCCATGATGATCTTTTGTAAACAAATCAGAAAAAGAGCCCTCTAACTGCTGGTGTTTCATGGTTTGAGTAAGAAGAGATAGGAAATTATGGCAACATAAGGAGAATATAGTGTCTCTGGATCAACAATGTTCTTGCCCTATGGGTGGTTGGTCCCAGTATAGGTGAAGCGGTCCTAGGAGGGATTCCCACTGCGAGGAAGCACGGTATCTCTTTATGAGTATCAGAGCCACCAAGTTCCTATTAGCCTCTCTCTGCCTGCTACAAAGACAGTGTCCTTTTACCACAGCTCAGCAACTTCACTGTGATAATTTTGCCAAAGCCTAATAGGGCAGAGCACTGCAAATACGGGGATATTTCCTTTCAGCCCTCCAACAACCCACAACTGGTTATTATTCAATAATTCCTCTAAGGTTTATCTTCACAAAAAAGCACCAAGACTTCTACAGTTAAGGAAAGACAGGGCTGCAGGCTCCTGCTCTGAATTGTTTCCCTAGTTTCATTATTTACTGAGATTCCTGAAATGCAAACAATCAGAGTCTTATCAGGCAAAGGCAGATCCCCTGAGCCTTTTATCATTCTGTCTGCAATTCTGAATTTCCTCTATAACCAGACAGCATACTAAATGAAGCCAGACTCTTTAAAGGGAAATGAGGCAATTGGAATGTCAATTTTATTTAGTAATATATTGTAAAAACTTAAACAGCATATCCAGCTGATTGACAAAATCCATCCAACTGTTAAGGGCAAAAGAAAACTATCTCAAGAGGTACAGTTATGCAAATCTTGCTTTTACCTATAGGCAGATATTTAAAGAGAAAGGGAGAGAGACACAGAAAATATTGAAGCAGAATGCAACATCTGGAATTGTCCAACTGATAAAATTCAGAGAGAGAATAAGGGAGTTAGAAGCAAGGATATCATGTCATGTTTTCTTTCTTCTTCTTCAATGAGCCTTTTAACTTCTTCCACAGGCTGTCTTTTCTCTTCAGTTTCTTTTCCATCAAGGATGGCATGGACTCTTTCTTGCGGATTTCCCTCACTAGACCGTGAAAGGCATCATCAATGCAGAATCTGAGGGCCGCAGAGGTCTCAAAAAAAGCACAGTTATATTCCCTGGCCAGACTCAAGCCTTCTTCTGTAGAGACCTAAGGGAAAAATAAATGATAGTAAAAAGAGAGAAAGGAAGAGATGCTTAAGTCAAAAACTATGTTCTCTATCAGGACTATGGGCATGTTATATGAAAAGAAAATAGAATTTGTTGTAAAGGAAGGTTTCTAGAATTTCTTGAAGGACAAATGAGAAATCAGAATCTCTAAAAGGGCAACTGATTAGAACTTATTAAAAATCAATTCTCCAGACTTTAAAAAAAGGTAACATAGCACAGTGGTCAAAACCATGGCTTTAGAGTAAAACTGCTTGGTTTCTGAGTTTCAGCTCTCCCACATTTGAGTTTTGCAAACTTGGGTAAATTTCTTAACCTTTTTGGCCTCAGTTTTCTCATTTGTCATCTAGAATAATGACACCTGCTCCCAAGGCTTTTTGTTAGTGTGTCTAATGTGCCTTTTACAGATAATGTTGCTGAGTACATATTGAAAGCTTTATAACTACTGTTGTTAATTATAGTCCAGAGCTTTCAGTTAAGAATAAGCCAGAATGGGGGCACCTGGGTGGCTCAGTTGTTGAGCGTCTGCCTTCGGCTCCGGTCATGATCCCAGGGTCCTGGGATAGAGCTCCGCATCGGGCTCCCTGCTCCGCAGGAAGCCTGCTTCTCCCTCTCCCACTCCCCCTGCTTGTGTTCCTGCTCTCGCTGTCTCTCTCTATGTCAAATAAATAAATCTTTAAAAAAAAAAAAAAGAATAAGCCAGAATGAAGTTGCCATGAACTTGAGAAATGATCTTCTGACAAAAGAAAACAAAAGCCAAACACCACATTATAAGTCTCTAGCTAAACACTTCAGAGCATGGTTAGAGGTCTACCCAGGTTGTGTGGCACTAAATCTAGGTGGTGGTGCATGTTATTGTAATGGGTCCTCTAGGGATGATAAACTGACTGAGGTCAGGAACTGTGCCTTAACATCTCTTTAATGTCTACTACAGTGCCTGGTACCTAAGTCACCATTAGAGGAGAAAGGATGATTAATAAAAAATACCTGGATTTAAAAAGTATGAATTAAGATGCAAACATAAGTGATGTACAGGAGATTATGTGACACTGTAGCTGGGTGCTAATAATCCTGCTCTAACTTTAGCAATCCCATTAAGCTCCACTAGATTATTCACACTGGCTTGAAGAAAGCAGGATAAGGCTGCTTTGACTCAGTATGTTCTGATGGCCTCTTTGTCCATACTTGGTCTATTTATTAAATTTACTCACATGTGTATATATTGATATGTTCATATTTCCTGCCAAATGGAAGTGTATGGTGAATTGGAGACTCCATCAGCCTGTACCCCTGAGTGACTGTGACCAGGACTATGGGGAGTAGAGCACCCAGTTCACCAGGGTGGGTATATTCACCAGGCATAATTAAAGTTCATCAGCTTAAAGCTGATGACATTTTGGAGTTGTTTGTAACCGGAACATAAACCACTTTTTCTTAACTGATACACCATGCTGTAATAAATGATTGAGCTGGGATATAAAAAGGTGTCTGATTTCAAAGCCAGGTCCTTTCTAGTCTTTCTTTGAAAGATCAGCCTCACTAAGGGCTTTCATTCCTGCTGGCAAACACACCCATCCTTTTTCAAGCTCATTTCTATCTTTTAGTAACTAAAGAAATGCAGATAAAAGCAACCAACTAAAGTTATTAAGATTCTGTCTTACCAGCAATTAGACAAAGTCATACATTTATTAACTTGTCTGATTTCCAAGGAATCACAGGTGACAGTCTTACCAAATGCTTTGACACTGCATACCATGTGTTGCCATTTATTTTTCAGGCTCCTGTACCAATTTTCCCAACTCAGAAGGTAACAGACACATATTTGCTATTTTTTATAGCAACACCACATTTCTGGTATGATTTTCTAGATTAATCCCCTTTCATTAGGATACACACAGCCTCAAAATCCCTGTGGCTTGCAAAAGTGTTTCTTGCTCTCACTGCTTATTAGCGACTAGAGGGCAGACTATGTCAGTTCAGCTCCAGGCTATGGGTTGGGATCTGGTTTGTCCCTCCTGTCTTATTCTGAGACTCAGATTCAAAGAGCTCGTCTTATCTGAGATATGATGTTCCATGACAGAGCAGTGGGCAAGAGGCAGACATAATTTTATCTACGTCTCAAAGGTCAAAAGACAAATGGAGAAAACCTTAAGTCAATGAAGCAGGTTGTATACTTAGCTCACAAAGAATTGTAAAGAAATAGAATCTACCAAAACCATTTATATGTAAGTGCAGCACACTATCCAGTTAAAAAAAGACAAACATTGTGCGACCAATTTTTTTTAAACACTTGTAGTTGGAACACCGTACAGGTAAGGATATAGAGTGAGATTTGAATGGAAATTAATACAAAAAGGTATTATAACAGTATCAAAGTATCAAAGTAGATAGTTAAAAATTATTGCTTAAAAAGGTGAATCTATGATTAACATAACAATAAAAAATTTTAAAAAAGGTGAATCTATCATGATACACATTTGTATGTACCAAAAATCATAGCCTCATTTAATAAGCCAACAGAACTAAAATCTAAAATCATAGTGAGAAATTTTAACCATTTTCCCTCAGCAGTTGAAAGAATACATAGGTAAGTCAATAAGGATGTATAAGGTTTGAACAAAACACATTTGATCTAATTTATATAGATAAGATGCTGTACCCAACAACTGAAAAATTCATTTTCTTCAAATGAACTTGAAGCATTTATACAGATTGACTTCATGCTAAGCTATAAAGCAAGTTTCAAAGTAGCAACCTCAAAAGGTTACCCAAAAAATCAGCAAAGTAGACCAAAAGGGAGCAAAGGGAAAGAATGATAAAGACAGAAATAATGAAATAGAAAATAATCATGCAGTGGAGAAGACTAAATCTGAAGATGTTAAATTGATAGAGCCCAGGCAAGACAGGTTAAAGGTGGAAAAGGGTTACAAATAAACAGTATCAAGAATGACAAAGTAGACATAAGTACAGATCCTATAATCATAAAAAAGGTAATTAGGGAATATTATATTTGTGTCAAGAAATCTGACAAGTTAGATGAAGGACAAATTCCTAAAAAAAAATTTACCAGAACTTTACCCAAGAAGAAACAGAAAATCTATATTATCCTACATCTTAGACAGGAATTAAATATGTAATTAAGACTTTTCCACAATTAAGTCTCTATAACCAAAAACCTTCTTTGATGAATATGTGTGGATATATTTACCAAAAAACTTGTACAAAACAGTTCTTAGCAGCATTATCACAGATAACAAAAAACTAAAAGCAACACAAATAAGTGAATTTGATAATTTGTTGTATTTGAATAGAATGGAATACTGTTCAATGCAAATGAATCAAATATTGTTATATACAACTTAGATAAATCTTACAAACATAATAGTGTTTAGTGACAGAAATCAGACCTATGAAACATTTTTAATAAACATTTTATAAACATTTAGTTTTAGATTTATAAAAATGTGGCAAAGATGGTACAGAGAGTTCTCATATACCCAATGTCTAATTGTTCTGCTTGTTATATTAATATGGTACAAGTTACACTTTTAGAAAGTTGAAACACAAGAAAACTAGTGTTAGGAGTCAATATGTGTTTCCTTTGGGAGGTGACACAAGGGAGTCTTCTGGGTGCTTTTTATTATCTTCCTTGATCTATATGGTGGTTTCAAATGGGTTCACTTTGTGATAATTTATGAATTGTATACTTATAATTTGTATACTTTTGTATATGGTGCATCAATGAAAAACTCAAACAAATGTACTATATAATAGGAAGTACCCCCTCTGAATTTGGAGCATCACCATTTCCTCAAGTTCAGTAGTATTTCTATAGCTAAATGTTTCAACATTCACAGTAAATAGGATATGTAAAGTCTCAGATCACATCAGATCATGGTTTGCCACAAAATGAATCAGTTCTGGTCAGAATTTGCAAATACATTAAAAATTTTGTATTTTAGATTTCTGAAATCAGATAACATTATGGACTTAGGTAGATTACAAATCATCTCAAAGTAGTGTGTAATTTCAATAAAAAATACATTCAAATCCTGAAATCTTTTGAAACATAGACTGTTACACAGAGATAGTAAAATTCATAGGGAAAAAATGGGGAAGAAATACTTCAATTCTAGTAAGGAGGAGGCAGAGAGAAGAACAATAACAATGGCATTGCACTCATCCTACTATAGTTCTCCTATATCTATAGCAGTCCAGATAGTGGGGTATTAGTTAAGGGCTAGACAGATAGACCAATACAATGCAATGGGGAATCTAAAAATAAGATGATGAAATATATGGGAGCTTGATATACTATTGGGTAGCATTCTAAATCAAGTTTGGAAGTGAAGATGCATTCAGTGGTGCCCTGACATCGAGACATCATCATTTTGGACTATTCTTGATGTATGGAGATTATTTCTCCTAGCACAGGAAGGTAATTTTTCTTTTGGGAAGAATGGTTGAAGTCTTTAACTAAACATATATTTATTTCTTACACATTTGAAAAATCTCTTTATACAAACATGTTTATGAAATCTTTCCTAATTATAAAAATGTATTACACATCGTTGGAAACATCAAAATTCAGTTAAAAGTCCAATGTAATAATCTGAAAAAAATTAGAAAAATTCCATCCAAAGATTCATATTGAAGTCATATAAGCAAATAATAGATGACATAACTGCTTATTGTAGCAGGATGAAGTATTTTTAACTCTGTAGCTCCCCATTGCTTTGCTAAGTAAAGTAGTAATCATGAACCCTCTATTTCAAAGCATGAAATGTAGTTGCATATATTCTTAGATCCATTTTCAGAATATTAATTCCATGTTACAACTCAGTAATTTTCACATTCATTATAAAATCCAAAAGGAAATTAAACTTAGTAAAATACTCGATCTCTTCTATAACTCCTGAAAAACATTTATTAGATCAATCACCTAATTTTTTTATTTTTTAAGAAAAACATTAAGGTGAAAGCATACTTTAAAATTCCCATGTTTCGATAAATTTTATCTCACACCAATATTGACAAACCATAATTTGTCATCCCTACACTAGACATTGAGATCAATATACTATATATTCAATGGAGTAACTTTAATTTTTACAGATTCTGGGCTTTATGCTTAATAATTTTGGTCTGTTCAAAGGCTATAAATATTTCAACAGTATCTCTGGGAATAGTCTTTGTCCACTAATGGTTTTGAGTAGTTCAGAATCAGAGTAACATAACAAGAAGTAACAGTTTCTATATTAGGCTTCAAAACCAGGGTATGTAACATATTCATCCAATATATTATCTTAGCTATCCAAATTTTAAGTAAAATTAAATGTTTTTAAATGACAAATATTCATCCATGCCATATAGTAGCTGCTAAGAAAGAAGCACAGTGTTAGAAGGGAATTAATATATTTTTTTCCCCAAATTAGGAGTTTCAGGTCCAAAAATGGTTAAGCAAATGGTTCAAGGTCACATACCTAATTAAGTAAAACAACCATCAAGTTCTACTCTCTTCCATCAAGTATTGTTTCCAATCCTTGCTGTTTCTCATGGGGTCTTTCCAGTTGCCTCTGCCAGTATTCCACATATATATAATTGATTATTCTGATCTGAGGCTTTATAACTTGAGATTATTCTTAAATTACAAACAAATGGCATAGAACATTTAACATTGCATTTACAGAAAAAGAAAATTTTAAGTATAGAAAGAAAAATAAATATTGTAGAAAGACTATTTGGGGGTCAGGGAAAGAATCATTGATGCAGATTCCATTGTGCCACCATGCCCCTCAATTGCAAGGATGGGGAGTTTGTGATTAAATGTCCTACCTGCAGGCCTTAGAAAGCATTGGCAGAAAAAAAAGGAATAAAAAAAAATTTATACAATAGAAAATCTCAATAACCCAGGGGAGCCATTATTTTAATAGATGTGACCTTTTTCACTGAGGAAGATCACTGTGTAATGTGCCAAGCACTCCCTGAAATGCCATTTCCCATCTGCCCAAGGAGACATTAGAGCACTAGCCACAGCTGCATGGGGGGATGAAGAGACCCCTGGGGCATGATGGCAAGCACAGCCTGTTCTAGTGCTGGCCCAGCTGCTGGTGGGAAGTGGCAAGCATGCTGGTCAATTAGAGTTCCAGTCCCGACAATCTGCTGACTTCAGGAGCTTCATTGCTCTTTATTGTAACGGTACTCAGGGTAATGGTGGTCATCTAGTAACCTATATAATTCTTAGTAGCATAAAAGGAAACTCTGATACTGCTTTGCTGTATTTGCTAACCTTGAATGAGGAGAGATTGGCAGAGAGATGGGTCTGGCTCTTCCAAGAGAAGCTTTGCAAGTGTAATATCTTTGTGGTTCAGCCTACTGGGTACTGTTAAAACATTCAGTGTAGAGAACAAACTCTTTGGGATTTGTATATATTTTTTAATGTCTTCCTGTGTTTCACTTCATTCTTACCCATGAAGATAGTAATTTTCATTATAGAGCCTGCATCATCAAGGTAACAGGAATCAGGTTCTTGGAGATTTGGGACCAAAACATTTTATTTGTTAATAAGAAAATAAGAAGGAAAAGTTGCCCAAACTTAGATTGTTCAGTTTTCATTTTGTTTCGTTGTGTAATTGATTTTTATCAGTTTTAACAATATGAGTAACCTTGCCAGTTTCCTTGACTAGCTGCAATGAAAGTGCTTTTGATTTGCTTGCTTTTTTAATCTGCAAGTTATTTTTATTTTAGAGAGAAAGAGCGAACACGAGTGGGAGGCTAGAGGGAGAAAGAGAGAGAATCCCAAGCCGATTCTGTGCTGAGTGTGGAGCCTGACTCGGGGCTCAATCTCACAACATCATGACATGACCTGAAACCAAGAGTCAGAGGCTTAACTGACTCCACCACCCAGGCACCCCTACAAGTTACTTTATTTACACATATCTACCATGTAAAGGTAAGTGCATAGATATCATCTTAGACTCCTTGCAGGGAAAACCAAAACACAACAAAGCACTAGCAAGAATTTCCCACCTTCAGCTGCAGTCACTGACATATGAGAAACTCATTCTTTTTATTTTTAATTTTCATTCCAGTGTACAGTGTTACATTCATTTCAGGTATAATGATTCAACAGTTCCGAATATTACTCAGTTCTCAAGTGTACTGCAGCCGGTGTCAGAGAAATTAGTGCCTGTGTTCTCTTCTACGATTTTTAAGGTGTCAGGTCTCAGATTTAGGTCTTTAATTCATTTTTAGTTTATTTTTGTATATGGTGTAAGAAAGTGGTCCAGTTTCATTCTTTTGCATGTTGCTGTCCTGTTTTCCCTAACACCATTTGTTGAAGAGACTTTTTCCCATTATATATTCTTGCCTCATTTGTCAAAGATTAATAGGCCATATAATTTTGTGTTTATTTCTGGGCTTTCTGTTCTGTTCCATTGATTGATGTGTCTACTTTTGTGCCAGCACCATATTGTATTGATTACTACAGCTTTGTAATATAACTAGAAATTTGGAATTGTGGTATCTCCAGTTTTGTTCTTCCTCAATATTGCTTTGCCTATTCTGGGTCTTTTGTGGTTCCATATAAATTTTAGAATTGTTCTTGTTCTGTGAAAAATGCTGTTGGTATTTTGATAGGGATTGCATTAAGGTAGTATAGCCATTTTAAAAATATTTGTTCTTCTAATCCATGAGCATGGAATGCCTTTCCATTTATTTGTGTTGTCTTCAATTTCTTTCATCAGTGTTTTATGGTGTTGCAGAGTACAGGTCTTTCACATCCTTGGTTAAGTTTATTTCTAGGTACGCTTTCTTATTTTCTCTTTCTGTTGTTTCATTATTGGTGTACAGAAATGCATAAGATATCTGTACATTGATTTTGTATCCTGCAAGTTTACCAAATTCATTTATCTGTTCTAGTAGATTTTTGGTTGAGTCTTTCAGGTTTTCTACATACAGTATCATGTCATCTGCAAAAGGTGGAAGTTTTACTTCTTTACCAATTTGGATACATTTATTTCTTTTTGTTGTTTAATTGGTATGGTTAGGAATTCCAGTATGATGTTGAATAAAAGTGGTGAGAGTGGACACCCTGTCTTTTTTTCTGACCTTAGGGGAAAAGCTCTGTTTTTTGCCATTGAGTATGATGTTAGCTGTGGGTTTTTCATGTATGGGCTTCATTGTGTTATGTTCTCTCTAAATCTACATTTTTAAGGGTTTTTGATCATGAGTGGATGTTATACTCTATCGAATGCTTTTTCTGCATCTATTGAAACAATCATAGGGTTTTTATCCTTTCTCTTGACATATCATGTTGTTTGATATGCAAATATTGAATCACACCGTGTATCCCAGGAATAATCCCACTTGATCATGATGAATGATTTTTTTAATGTATTTTCGGATTTGGTTTGCTAGTATTTTGTTGAGGATTTCTGCATCTATGTTCATCATAGTTGATATAGTTCATTTTTGGTGGTACCTTAATCTGGTTTTGGTATTGGAGTAATACTGGTCTAATGGAATAGATTTGGAAATTTTTCTTCCTCTTCTATTTTTTGGAATAGTTTGAGAAGAATAGGTATTAACTCTTCTTGAAATGTTTGGTAGAATTCCCCTGTGAAGCTATCTGGTCATGGACTTTTGTTTGTTGAGAGTTTTTTGATTACCATTGCTGGTAATTAGTCTGTTCAAATCTTCTACTTCTTCCTGCTTCAGTTTTGGTAGGTTATATGTTTCTAGGGATTTAATCCATTTCTTCTAGGTTGTTCAATTTATTGCCATAAATTTTTTATAATATTCTCTTACAATTGTATTTCTCTGGTGTTGGTTGCTACCTCTCTCCTCTTTCATTTGTGGTTTTGAGTCCTCTCTGTGGTTTTTTGTTTGTTTGATGAGTTTGGCTAGAGCTTTATCAATTTTGTTGATCTTTTCCAAGTACCAGGTACTGGTTTTATTGATGTGTTCTATTGTTTTGTTTTTAGTTTATCACTTATCTTTACTCTAATCTTTATTATGTCATTCCTTCTACTTTTAGATTTTTTTGTCCTTTTGCTAGCTCCTTTAGGTGTAAGGTTAAGTTGTTTGAGATTTTTCTGCTTCTTGAGGTAGCCATTTAAACTTTCCTCTTAGAACCGCTTTTGCTGTATCCTAAAGATTGTGGATTGTTATTTTATTCTCATTTGTCTCCATGTATTTTTTGATATCCAATTTTGATTTCCAGGTTGATCCATTCATTGTTGAGTAGCATGTTTTTAACCTCCATGTATTTGTGCTCATTCCCGATTTTTTTTTATGATGGATTTTTAGGATCATAGTGTTGTGATCAGAAAAGATGCATGGTATGATTTCAGTCTTTTTGAATTTGTTGAGAATTGTTTGTATGTGATCTATTCTGGATAATGTTTTCTGTGCACTTGAATGTGTATCCTGCTGTTTTAGGATGGAATGTTCTGAATAAGTCTGTTAAATCTATCTGATCCCATGTGTCACTCAAAGCCACCATTTCCTTGTTGATTTCTTGTTTGGATGATCTGCCCATCAATATAAGTGAGGTATTAAAGCCACCTACCATAACTGTATTGCTATCAATTAGTTCCTTTACATTTGTCATTACCTGCTTTAAGTATTTGGGTGCATAAATATTTATATAAATATAATATTGTTGGATTGTCCCCTTTATTCTTATATAGTGTCCTTCTTTGTCTTTTATAGTCTATTTTGTCCAATGTAAGTATTGTTACCCCAGCTTTCTTTTGACATCTGTTTGCATGATAGATGTTTGTCAATATGCAGGTGTCTTTAGCTCTGAAGTGAGTCTCTTGTAGATAGCATATAGATGGGTCTTCTTTTTTTTAATCCATTCTGTCACCTTATTTCTTTTGATTGGGGCATTTGGACCATTACATTCAAAGTAATTTTTTTCCCCGTCTTTTATTTAAGTTTTAATTTGTTAACATACGGTGTTATAATGAAGAAAAAAACAAAAACTAATATGTTAATCAGCATACATTACATCATTAGTGTTCCATGATTATATTAGTTTTGGGTGTACATCTCAAAGTAGTTATTGCTATTTTGGTACTTGTTTTGTGGTTGTTTGTGTAGTTCTTCTCTGACCCTTTCTTGCTGGCTTTCTTTAGTGATATACATCTCTTACTGGTTCTTGATTTGTGGTTATCATCAGATGTGTAGACAACATCTTTTGCATATAGCAGTCTGTATTAATGATGGTCACTTAAGTTTCAACCCATTCTTCTCTCCCTGTCATGTTTTAGGCATATGGTATCATATTTCATGTCCTTCTCTGAGTCCACTGACTAATCTTTACAGATATGCTTATTTTTACTGCTTTTGTGTTTTCCACTTTTCTTATTCCTATTCCTTTCCACTCAAAGAGACCCCTTTGGGACTGGTTTAGTGGTCATGAACCCAGCTCTATCTCTCCTTCTATTCTGAATGATAGCCTTGCTAGATAGGGTATTCTTGGTTGCAGGTTTTCCTTTCATCACTTTGAATATATCATGCTACTCCCTTCTGGTCTACAGAGTTTCTGTTGAAAAATCAGCTGGTAGCCTTAGCCTTATGGGATTTCCCTTATATGTAATGGTCTTCTTTTGCTGCTTTTATAATTCTCTCTTCATCAGTGTTTTTTGCCAGTTTAATTACTGTGTGTCTGTCTTGGTGTGGACCTCCTTGGGTGGATTTTGTTGGGGGATTCTCTGTTCCCTCCCCCAATTAGGGAACTTTTCAGCTATTATTTCTTCTTATAAATGTTCTGCCCCTTTTTTTCTTCTCCTTCGGGGATCCGTATAATGCAAATGTTACTATGCTTGTTGGAGTCCCTGAGTTCCCTAATTTTTTTCCTCTTACCTGCTCAGCTTGATTACTTTGTGGATTTGCTCCTCTGCTTCCTCTAGCCTGCTGTGTATTCCATCTAGTAAATTTTTAATTTATTGTGCTCTTCATCTCCAGTTGGTTCTTATCTCTGTTTTATTTCACTCTCTTGTTGTGGTTTTGTCCTGTTCTTTTGTTTGGGACATATTCCTCTGTCTCTTCATTTTGTCTAACTCTGTCTGTGTTAGGAAAGTCAGCTATGTCTCCTGCTCTTGGAAATAATGGCCTTATGAAGAAGTCCACTAATTCCCTACAATGCAGTGTTCCTGTTCACCAGAACCTGGTGCTTCAGGGGGTGTCTCCACTGTGTGTTGCATGCACCCTGCTGTTGTGGGCAGTGTTTGTTAAAACTGTAAGCCCCACCCTGGCAGGGGTCCAAAGTAAGTGTGTACAGGTCTGCTTGCAAAATGAGACCTGTGGTCACCTCTGGGACTGGGTCTGGCCCGGGCAGATCCACAAAGTAAGCAAAATGGGTAGGGTGCACAGTTGTAACAACAAGGTGCACCTGGGCTATCTCAGGGCCTGCTACTGTTGGGGCCCAGGCTGTTCAAAATGCACAAGTGGGGAGACATGGTGTTGTCAAGGTTTGCACCAGTCTTCTGAGGGAGAGGACCCCTAGCCCAAGGACTGAGGCAGATGTGACTCGGGAGGGCAGGGCTTAATAGTAAATGTCAGCACAGTGCTGGTCCCCTTAGAATTCCTTCAGTAATCCCTGCCCCTCTGGGACATGCTCCAACCTGCCCTGAGACGTACTTCCTCACATGCCCACTGCAATATTCTGGCCTTTGAGTATTTGCACATTTCCTTTGCCTGGAATGTGCTCCTACCAGCACTTTTTGTGGCTTTTTTCTTATCAGTCATGTCACAGCTTAAATATCATCTCCACTGAGACACCTCGCCTAACTATTCTCTAGAAAACAGTGATTCTGTTCCATTGTTCTGCCTTATTTCTTTCTTGGCACTCAATTACTCTGAAATCATTTTACTAATTTATTCCTCTGTTTATTTTCTGTCTTCCTTCAGTATAGTGAAAGCTTTATTATAGCAGGAATCTGTCATTCTTGTTCACTGCTGTACCTGGACTCAGCACAGTAGCCAACATTTAGGATGCCTGGCCATAGGAAAACAGAGGAGCTAGTTGTCAGGGCAATAGGAAAATAAAAAGGAAATTCCAAGTAATTATAATCAGTGCCATGACAGGGGCCAGCATAGATAAGTAGTGCCCAGGCCCTTATTAGTGGTTCTGGGCTTCCTCAGGGAGGATATCTTTGTAGGAGACCTAAATGATAAGCAGGAATTACATAGGTTGGTGGGAGGAGGGGCAGGGAACTGGAAGTAGTCTCAGATGGAAGGACTAGCAATGGCCTAAGGCAGAGGTGATAATGGTGCTTTTGTGGGATCATCAGCAGTTAATGTGGTTTAGAAGAAAGGAGGAAGGAGAAAATGAACAGCAGCACTATCAGAAGAAATTTAGTGAGCTTAAATGCCTAATTTATGTAGATTCATATGAAATTTGTTTGAAACCCATCAATTAAGTAATTTCTTAAAAAGCCTATTTCTTGAGTGCCTACTCTATGCAAAGAAATGTAAAAGGTTTTTCTCTCTCCTGCTGGAAGAGAGATTGATTGAATGGAGAGAAAAGCAGGACATAATAAATTAAATGGTATAGCCACTCCTTCTCAGGTACAGGATGGTAATGGCTCTAGGGTAAAGGGTTTAGACTGCTTTGTACAAGAGACATTTGAAATCTCCAAGGCCTTGTGCTTTTCATCCAAGAAACCCTGGTATGCTGGGGGGAGATGTTGCCATGGCAGCCAGTAGTTGCTATGAAGGGAAAAAAGAGAAGGTTAATGCTAAATATTTTGCTAACAGCAATATCTGGCTGCTGCTTTGAATTTTTCTCCTACTACTTTTAAAATATCTTGTTAAAATTATAAATCAATAAAGTTAGGCAGTATATATGTCAGAACATATATATGTATGCCCATGCCTTAGGATATCTATCTTCGTATATTTGCACTAATAAATGTGTGTATGAATAAAGAGTAAAATTTTGGCCACTTGGAGAACTTAAGTGTCAAAAAATATTTCAGCAGTTAATTTATTACATTAATAAATTTGTAAGGTAAAAATAGAAGGAACTTATATTTGTAACACATATAACAATTATAATTAAGCAATAAATTGTATAGCTGTGTAATATCTGGATCCCCTGCAGACTATAAAACCATGAGGGCAAGGAACATTGCTCTCCCAGCAACACTTCAGTGTTTTGCACGTGAAACAAGCTCAATAACCATCTTTCGTATCTCTTCCTTGAATGGGTGGGTGAATAAAGGGATAGGAAGAAGCAACCAACTACTACAGCAAAAACTCTCCATAAATTAACTAGGGAGCTCATAAACCCAAATCTCATTTGAACTGCCAAGGGTTTTGAGTCCCCCAAAAGCCCTCTTTTATATGTATATATGTATACTGTCTGTATAAGAGATATTATAAGAGATATGCACTGCAGAATCTCTAAACAGAAAAAAAAGAGGGCTGGGTCATGATGCTTTCTTGAGTGGGATCTAGGGATCACAGTGATAGATGACTCTGATGTGGCCCAAAGGAAAGCCAGAGGTGGTATTAGGGTTCCTCCAAGTTTATGGTCAACACATGTATCCTTTTGGATTATTCAGAAAAGGAATGCCTGGCAGAGAAGAAAGAACCTGAACAAAGTAAGTTTGATACAAGTTCTAACTCTGGGATCTACAGAATATGGAGCTGGGCATTTTTTTGAAAAATTTATAAGCCTGTGCTTATTGGCACTACTATAGTTTTCAATTTTCACAGAGCCATCAGTGCCCTTGTCAATCATTTCTTTCCTATTCCTCATTTAGTTCTTCAAAATCCTCACTTCTCATTTTCAGCAGATGTTCTTGCCCTCTTATTTCACCTTGATGAGAAAATAAAAGCATCCACAAATAATGAGTAAAACGTTCAAGACTAGCACCTAGAAACTCACCTGTGTCATTAGCTACCTTATGTTACTCTCCCAGTTTCAAATGAAGATAAATAGGTTACTGATTCTGTCAAGTCCAACACCTCCATCTGGGCTCTGTCCTCTTCAATATCTGTTTCAGCCTGGCAGCATGAGTTGTACCCCTCTCTGTTCTATATTTTAAGCGTCCAATTCTAGTTACCTTCTTATAGCTGTCCTTTTGTTCACTATTAACTGTATGTTATTTAGGAAAGCCCTTGTACAAGGTTAAAAAGGTGAAGAATGGGGCTGAGGTATGAAAGTGATTAGAAGGATGCACAGTCTTAAAGCACCCTACTAGATGGGAGAGGATATTTACAAATGATATTTGTTAAGGGGTTAATATTCAAAATACATGAAGAATTTACACAACTCAACATCCAATCTGATTGATTAAAAAATGGGTA
Source organism: Neomonachus schauinslandi (assembly GCF_002201575.2). Classification (NCBI taxonomy): domain Eukaryota; kingdom Metazoa; phylum Chordata; class Mammalia; order Carnivora; family Phocidae; genus Neomonachus; species Neomonachus schauinslandi. The sequence goes on along the minus strand of NC_058416.1, from coordinate 30,402,099 downwards.
GAGGACCTGAATAGACATTTCTCTAATGAAGTCATACAAATGGCCAACAGACACATGAAAAGATACTCAACATCACTAATCATCAGGGAAATGCAAACCAAAACTACAATGAGATCGCTTCACACCTGTCAGAAGGGATAGTATCAAAAAGACAAAAATGACAAGTGTCGGTGAGGATGTGGAGCAAAAGGAACCCTCATGTACTGTTGGTGGGAAGGTAAATTGGTATGGCCACTGTGGAAAACAGTATGGAGTTTCCTTAAAAAAATGAACAATATAAATACTATATGATCCAGTAATTCTACTACTGGGTATATACCCAAAAAAAACCCCACATGAATTCAAAAAGACATTTTTGAATGTCTTTAGTGCAGCATTATTTACAATAGTCAAGATATCAAAGGTTTACTCCAGCGTTATTTACAATAGTCGAGATATGAAAGCAACTTAAGTGTCCACTGATAGATGAATAAAGAAACTGGGGGGGGGGTGCACACACACACACATTATTGCTTATAATAACTCAGCCATAAAAAAGAATGAATGAAATCTGGCCATTTGCAACACCATGAATGGACCTAGAGGGTATTATGCTAAGTGAAATAAGTCTGACAGAGAAAGACAAATACCATTTGATTTCACTTATATGTGGAATCTAAAAGAAAAAAAAGAAACCCATAAACACCGAAAACAAACTAGTGGTTGCCAGCGGGGAGACGGTGGATAGGCAAAATGGGTAAAGGGAAATAAAAGGTATAGGTTTCCAGTTATGGAATGAATAAGTCATGAGGATGAAAGGTACAGAATATAGTCAATGGTATTGTCCTGGCATTGTATGGTGACAGATTGTAGCTACACTTGTGGTGAGCACAGCATATAGAATTGTTGAATTTCTATGTTGTATACCTGGAACTAATGCAACATTGTGTTTCAACTACAATTTAAAAAAAAGATATCAGAGGTTTATGTGCTGATTTAATAACTTCTGATTTGCACATCAACATTCACAATCTGGATTCTGCTCCTCTCCCCACCCATTCTCCTAAAATGGTTTTCAAATGTATAAATATGACCCTTGCTGCCAAACCCAATAGGTGCTTCCAGTGATCTTTCAGCATCTGCAATATTTGACAAGTTGACTACTTTCTTCTTTAAACTTCTCTTCTGATTTGGTGACCTCCTTTCCTGATTTTTCTAAGCTCTGATTACTCTTTCTGACTATCTGAGTATTTTCAGTATCTTAAAAATACTACTCTTCGCTCACTTTTCCCATAACTATATGCCCATGGATTCTGACCTTTACTTTGCTTCTATTCTTATTTGGCATTTGTTCCTTATATATTCTTATTCAAGTCCATAGCTTTAGTCATCATTAGAGTTCTCATGAGCCCCTATTAATGTCTTCAAAGATCATCTTTCGGTTTAAGTCCAGAATCACAAGTCTCTGCTGGGCAGTTTCTTTGAAATGTCCCATAGGTACTTCAAATTTGTGGTCAAATTAATTATTTTTCCTTGCCACATGTTCCATCTTGGCTAATGGCACCAATATTCCCAGTAATCTAGGCAAGATCTTTAAAATCCTTCCAGATTCCTCTGTCTCCCATATCTTTAAATCTAACTGATAGTCAAGCCATTTCATTTCCATCTTTTTGTTATGGTATGCTGACATCTTCCTTCTCCATTTTCATGGCCAGTACCTTAATCCGGGGCTCTTGTTAATTTATCCCCTAGATGATTGTTCTACCTTCAGGCTTGACCCCCTCAAATCTATCCTTCCTACTCTACCCAGAGAGAAATTTCCATAACATAAAAGTATTTAGCTCTCCATTTTTGTGATTCCCCCATCATCAATAACACAGTGGGTAGCACATAATAAGTGCTCAAAAAACAGTGACTTGTTCCTACAGCGACTGGTACCAGATGAAGTCAGGCTCACCTCTTATTTGGATAAATAATTCTGCCTCTCAAACCCCAATTTCCTCCTCAAGATAAAAAGGATACCATCTCCTTCAGAAGGCTCCTATGCAGATTATAGTAATATGGCCCATAACCTCATGTACTTAGTCATAATTACTAATAGAGCAGTCTGGGCTCTTAGAAGAATCAAGGGCATCAGATGGGCTACCAGAATTAAAAGAATATGGAATATCCTCAAAACAAAAGAATTCAGGATTGTAATGGACTTTAGGGTCATCTTTAAGCCATCAAGTCATTACATGTCATTCCACAACAGCTCTGTCACACTGTAGGGACACACTAATTGCACAGTCCTCTGTAAAATGACCCCTTTTTATCAAAGGTTCTTATATTTAGTCAGAAGAGAATTTGAATTATAGAGCTGAAATTGCCCCAAGGCATCCTATACTCCAAATCCTAAACATTTTGAGGATTTCTTAATTTTTGAGATACTACAGTTCTTCGATGCTGGAGTTGGCACTAAAACCCAAGACTCTTTTTACCACCACAGATGCCCCTTTGTCTACAACACAAAAATGGTGCATGGGACAATTAGAGCACACAGGATGTAAAAGTGCAGAGAAGAAACTTCCTGAAGCAAGCAGGCTTGCATGGAGTAGAGGAGAAGACAGAGACTAGAGACTTTCCCCTATCAGCAGCTGAGGACTCTGAGCATCTGGATCTGGGGCTTTCACTTTATTAAATTTAATTCTTTATTTTTAAAATGTATATTCTATAATTTTATATATATATAATAGAATATGTATCTGTGAGTTCTATCCCTTCGAATCTGGACGATAAATGTAGATTCAAGCACCTGCACAGATGACAGCTTTTAACTGTTACAAGAAACCCCTCTGTGGCCTTAGCAACTCCTTCCATTTGTTGCTTCTCAAGCCCAGTTGCCCAGTCTCTCCCCAGGTAGACAAAACGACCTGCTTCCCAATGGCCGTGCACACAGCATGCCAGAGAAAGGAAAGTAACCTTGACAAGTCTGTTAGGAAGCAGCGGCCTGAGACTGCATCTCCAAATCAGTGACATGTTTTCTCTTCCAGATTCTGGTCATGTCAGAGCACAGAGCAAACAACACTATCACGGCAATGACTTGTCAGCTCACTGACATTATCTGTGCTCCATCCTCCAAAGCAGCAGCTGAGAACATAGGCTCTGTTAGTCAAAACAGCAGGTCTTACTAAGATACAGGGAGAAAAGTATTCTGCTTGAGAGGATGGTTTGTGAAACCAAAGGGCCTGCGTTGTAATCACATCTCTGCTGCTTCCTAGTTGAGTGACTGTATATGAGTTACTTACCTTTCTAAAACTCAGTGTCCTCATCTTAAAATGGGGTTAGTAAGAGAAAGGAGATAACAGAATGCCTCATACTTATTACACGTTAAATGTACTATAATTTGGACTTTGTTTATTCATTTAATACATAGAACTGGCTTGTCTCCAGTCAGAAATCATGCAATGCTGATGAATGAGAAGTTTGACTCCTGTCTTTACAACAACGACCAGAGTGGGGGAGGGGACTTTTTACTGTCAGAGTTACTCTGATACACTTGACTCCATTGCCATATCTATCCTCAGAATGGTTCAGTTTTCCTTTGGGCATATTTTACTGAATGTGTCATAAAAGCATTTTGTTCAGACCACAAGTCTTCCCCTCAGCCGCCATAGTTATGTTTAATCAGTAGGGGGTGGGGTTATTGTCTGTCCTCAATTTACTAAAAACCATGAATACTGTTTCACTTCCTCTGTTGTTTTCTTCACCTTTCTCCTGCGTAGCCTCTTAAATTTCTTTTCCTCCATTTTCCTATTTTCTACCTTTACCTTTTCTTCTCATCCTTCTTGTCCTTCTTGAGATCTTCACCAGCCAACATCTACTAATCCCTTAGGTTTTTTTAAAGTAATTCCCAGACTCTGTTCCATGAACTGTTTGTTGATCCCCAAGACTGAGTATGATTTCTCCCTCTTTTTAAGTCCCTAAGCATTTGGTTTTTGTCACTCAGTCTTTCATTACAATTAATATTTTTCTTACTCTGTACCAAGGATAAGTTTCATGGACACACAAATAGTGCTCCTTTCAACACTTGGAATCATCATCAAATTGGCTCCAAAACTGACTCCTGTTATTTCCTAAAACTTAACTGTTTATGAAATTCTCCCTTCCTCCCAATTAATGCAGTGTTTGCCTTAGGGATTCAGTTTTTCCCCTCTCTTATAGTATGTGACTCTCAACACAACCTAAATTTGGTCTTGTGGTCAGATCTTGGTCTTTCACAGTGACATCTAATTCAGCAAAACTCCCAGTGCCCTTAACCAGTTGTGATTTGTCTAAGTGCAGGCCATGCTGAGTAGAGAGGTAGACCATGAAATCATGGAATCATAGACATTAGAGACAATTAGTGTTAAGGAAGTCAGACATCATTGCTTTTATAGCACTCCTGTGAGATGGGGCACAGAGACCTTTTTATAGACACTTCCAGGGATGAGTTTATTCACATATCAGATAATCCCAGGCTATAATGTATATCTCTCACTGGCTGAAAATCCATAATAAGAAGATGTCCTCCCTAGATTTCCTATCTCTTATCCTAATTCTGGCCTTGTAGAGACATTCAGAATACCACCTCCCCTCCACCGCCTTTTCTTCCATGTGACAGCTCTTTTAATACTGGAAAACATAAATGATGTCTTCCACTTGTGGCTTTACCACTGATTATATTCAGAAGATGGTGCTGTCTTATTTTCAGAAGACAGTCATCTTCCAGAATCTTAAACTTAAAAAAAAATCAGAAGAAAAATGAGCAGATGGTTCTATTTTGCTTTGTTCTTACAGAGTAATGTGTGACCCAAAAAGTATCTATAAAACAGATAAATAGCAGCAACAACAATGAAACTTTGGTTGTAAGATCATTACTTTTCTAATCACAGAGGATGCACAACTGCTTAACCACACCAGACATTAATGGTTTTTGTTTTGTTTTGTTTTAACTATACTTGTTACTCCTCTGCTAGGATAAGGGCAGATAGTTGGGCCACTACATTTTAATGTCTTTGATAGACAAGCAAAAATATAAGAGGCTGAAATATACCCTCTGCAATGGCATTATTAGCACTACTTCCTAGGAAATAGCTTCCTTTGGTGACTCATTCAAAAATACATACATCTTCCCTACCATTTAACCTCTTATGGATGGTTGCAGTGCATTTATTCATTTCAAATTAACCAACACACTGAATTTGTATACTGTAGATCCTCAGTACATATTTACTAAACTAGAATAGCTAAGGTGAACATTAGCAAGAAGAGTCCCATAAAATATCTGTTTTTTGTGTGTCTAAGGTAGGCAACCCTAAATTGACAGAGAAAGAAGAAGGTGATCTGGATCAAATAATGCTCAAAAGGAAACCAGTGGAATTTAGAAATGACATCTACTCATGAGTTTCAGTCTGTGAAAGTGCACTACATTTGTGCTCTGCAAGGTAGCATATTGACCACACTGATTTGGACAGCAATGTTCTTATCTATAAAATCAAGGGAAGTGATATCTACAGTTACTTCCATCCTAATGATTTCTCAAACTCCTTGCTATTTTTTTCCCTTCTCTTGCTGTGCCTGCCCACTCTCTTTGAATCAGTCTTTTTATGTCCCATTTCCAAGAGTATTACCAATGTTCACCCAATTGCTAATCATTCCCCATCCTCCATACTCTACCCATTTAAAAGTCTTCGCACTTTCCAGAATGCATCATTCCATCTGCCTAGATACATTTGCAAGGAACGTATCACATCTGTTAAAAGTTTAACCTCCACTGTCTTTGTAGTAAAACATTAGCTTCACCCTCCACCCTGTGTATCTTCCCAGGTACCTTATGGGCTAGATGCCCTTTTGACCTCATAAATGGCACTCCTTGAGGGTAGAAACTATCAAGTTCATTTTGTTCTCTCAGAATTTAACCATAGCAGGGATTTGATAAATATTTGTTGAATGAATTGGATTCACAAATAAAGTCACAGCATCACTAATGTTATCTTCTTTTCTTCAGATTTGTACAAGAGATTGCTATGGGAAAGTTTCTGACTGACCTTATTTCACTAAGTCTGTGCTATCTCTGAGAAAGCTATGAAGTATTAGCATACATAATTAGAACAAAGGATCACTTACTAATTTTTGATGCAGTCTTAGTTTATACTGTTCACTTGCTTGCTGATCTGAGATATTTCAGACCCATTTATCTAGCTATCTTGAGAAGTTCTTATTGTCTTAATATTTAGGGGCACTCAGTCTATCCATCATCAGAAAGCTTCCCTGAGCCTATGTTTTCCTCTCAATGGGGGCTTGGAATATCCATTAATTTTGCCGTTAGTTTCTGGATCTGATGTTTGGAATGCATAATGAATGCATTTACAAATAGCGAAGTGAATATTCTGCAATTATGAAGGCAATTAATATTTTGTGTCAGAAGAAAAAAAATCTTTCCATAATCAGGCATTCAATAACAAGAAATGTTGCCTATGCCTATATAACTATATGGAAAGAGAATCATTTCAGAAGAGGAATGTAAATGATCCAATTCACGGACAATTTAAGTACAGTAAACTAACGGAAAATGTCTTCATCTTTTCTAAGACCAGTTGCCATACAGCCTGTCCTCATGAAAAAGGAAATATTTACTGTCTCCGTGAGGTATTTTACAACATTAAAATTCTGTTTGTGGCTTTTGTAAACCTCCCCTGGAAAATTACAAGTGAGATTAAAAGGAACTCTGACAGCCTGGGGAGGAATTGATAGATGACCTGCCATATTTAAGACAGCCGGCTCTCTGCTAAGGTCAGCCCTCACATACTGAGAGGACAAAAGCAAAACACGAAGTCCAGGGAGAGCCAGGAGGTTGAAAGAACAAAGTGTGTTGACATCAGTGATCTAGTCCTGGCCTAAGGGGAAAGACTATTCTTTTATGTATGTTTATATATATATATATATATATATATATATACACTTAAATGTTTACTTGCATATTTATTATTTATACAGGCACATAATTATATATATATATATAATTTATGAATGATTTAATGTATAGTATATTGTTTGTGTGTGTATCCACATGGGGGTAAAAAACAAAATGCAGTGATTTTTCCATGTCCTTGACTTATCCTTACAGGAGATTTCTGCCCCGCATCCTGATCTAGTTGAGTTTGTACATTTACCTTTCTGAATGAGTTTGTCAGAATGATACTGGGATCAGCCCAGGATAGATTTGGGTGGGGAGTTACACCATTAACAAAATCATCTAAATCAAGATGGCAGGCCCAAGTGCTGGTCTTGAGGCAGCCTAGCAATACATTGTCCTCTGGGTGCCTAAACCTGCCAACCACCAGTCATTAGAAGTTCAAGGTTTCCATGGATACCTCATCCTGGGTACAGGTGAAATGATAACTCTTCATAAGCCCTTTGCACAAACAGGATGGCTTAGAGTTAAGTGGAGGTTAGCCTAATTAGTTACCAGAGGGAAGCAGGTTTCTATGAATGGCTTCCAAATCCTACTTTAATTAAAGGTCAAAAAGGGAGGAGAAGTGAAATTGTAGAAGGCAGTAAAGGAAAATTTTAAAACTCAGATCTGATGGGATGCCTGAGTGGCTCAGTTGGTTAAGCATCTGCCTTCTGCCTTAGCCTCAGGTCATGATCCCAGGGTCCTGGGATCAAGTCCTGCATCGGGATCCTTGCTCCTTGCTCAGCAGGGAGCCTGCTTCTCCCTCTGCTTGTGTTCTCTGACAAACAACATCTTAAAAAAAAAAACCCACAAAACTCAGATCTGATTGTATTGCTCCTCTAATACTGTTGAGTGATTCCATGTTACGTAAGACAGAAATCCCCAGGTTTCTGTTTTTCACAGACAAGGTATTTTTTTTTTTTAATTAGGAGTGAGGTGGGCTTCTGTAGGCATCTACAGAATGTAGGCACATTCAGTGATAGACATCTATTTTTGCCTGCCCAGATGACCTTCTCCCCCTTTTTGAAATAGTATCCCAATATCCCTTGGGACAGCTATCCTTTTTCTATTTATCAGCCCAATAACTTTGATGGGATTAACCCTACTTCCAGCTCCAAGGGTAAGCAAATAACCCAGGCTTGGGTATTCAGAGAACTGCATCTCCCTACCTAAAATTTAGTATGACCTAAACAAGGCTAGCCACTCTCCTTCCTTAGAATTTCACTAACACTATTCAGAAATAATCATGAAAGCAATAGATAAGTTTGTGAAGTACAAGTGCCTACCTAAGAACAAAGTCAATAAAAAAGTAAGAAAAACAAAAACGGAAAGATTCTGATGATATTTTTAGGGGCTCTGACTCTAGTTACGCCTGAAGCAAACCGAATTGGGTTTTCCAGTTAAAGGACGTAATAAATTCATTTTTGTGTGTTTTGTTGTTGTTTTAACTAGTATATATGGAGTTATTTAAGAACTGAATGGGTTCTGACTAATATACTTGTCAAGTTTTTATTTCAGCAAATATTATAAAATGATGTAAAGTGTTACTGAGACTCCTTTCTGGTCCCCTGCAGTTATCAACAACTATAAAAATTACTCTGGAAAGAACCCACAGTTGGAAACAAAGATAAATTTCAAATGGCCAGGTTTAATGAGAGCCTGATTCCTGGTGCCCAGCATTCATATTTTGCATCAAATTTCAGACTAGCTAGGTGTTATTTGCTTCCAGAAATATTTTTAAAGAGACTAAAAAGAAAAAAGGAAATTAATTTTAGAAGTTCAAGGTTTTAAGAAAACAGCGAGCGGGACACTCCAGTCTTCCATCTCATGTGTCTTAGGGGGCTACTCTATCTGTGATTGCTTGTAAAATATGTATCTATCCCATTTCCTAGCTGGACACTGGATGTTTTCTGAACTGCAGAATATGCCAACATGCTCAGAGCCATTGGACTATGGGAATTGAAACTTATGGAAAGGGCATAACCATGTAATACATTGGGAACTCCAGTTCTAATTTCCACAGATCCAAGGCAGTCATGGCTGAACTTCCTAGACTATCTTGTGGCCTAGATTAGGTTTGGGAAGAGATTTCAGTTTCTAGTTGGCCAGAGAATGTCCCAGAGAACCAAGACTTGGTGTCTGGGAGACAAAGCAGAGATGACTGTGAGGAAAGGAAAGAAGTGCAACTGCAACATGGGATCTCCAATGTCAGAATTATTTCAGATCACCTGGGCACTGAATGACAAGCTACTATAGCAGAGATAATTTGGGTCCTTGTTAACATCAAAGACCAACCTATAGGGTAGTCCCTAGTATCTATAGCCAACAGAGAAATCATAGTGACCTAGAACCAGATACCAGTTTAAGGTTGATGGAATGGGAAGGGAGAGTGTACGGTGAATTAGCATTCCCTTCCTTTGGCGTGAGATTCATTCTGGATTTGTGAAACCTCAGCCCAGGCTTTTGAAGATGGAACTCTGAACCAGACAGTGGCAAACCATAACACCTAGACTTGGTTAAATATTTACCTAAAGTAGGATAGCCTTAAACTAGAACTGATTAAAAAGACAAAATCTTTAAAAAATATATCAATCCTATTCTTTGTCTTTTTGACAGAGAGAGAGCACAAGAAGGCAGAGCAGCAGGTAGAGGGCAGAGGGAGAAGTAGGCTCCCCACTGAGCAGAGAGCCCAATACAGGGCTTGATCCCAGGACCCTGGGATCATGACCTGAGCTGAAGGCAGACACTTAACCAACTGAGCCACCCAAGTGCCCCCAGGATTGATACTTTTTGGAAGGGAAAGAGATAGTGTTAATTGGCAATATTAAATTTCCTACTTTCCTATGCCAGTTTATAGTGGGTAGGGACTTAAAAAAGCAGAATAGATTTCAGTTATATCTCTGAGTTGAGATGGCTGAATACAATTTTCCCATCCAAGTATAGACATTGAAAGGAAGAGGGTGGGGGGGGAAAAACTAAACCTGTTATTACCGTCAGTTCATTAAGAAGTTCATTTTCTTTTTTTTTTAAAGATATTTTTTATTTATTTATTTGACAGAGAGCACAAGTAGACAGAGCAGCAGGCAGAGGGAAAGGGAGAAACAGGCTCTCTGCTGAGCAGGGAGCCTGATGCGGAGTTTGATCCCAGGACCCTGGGATCATGACCTGAGCTGAAGGCAGCCGCTTAACCGACTGAGCCACCCAGGCACCCCAAGAAGTTCATTTTCAAAGCAAAATATCAAATGAGGTGGAAAGAACTAATACAAAAATAAAAGATGTAATTTCATATACGGTAAATGTGAAAAATCACCTACATGGTCCTTTTTTTCTCTCACTTTGCCCCTGGACTCTTGGGTCAAATCATGCCAAATAATATAGATTTTCTTGAATGTGATTTGTCTTCCCTTCATTATTTTTGTGCCTGCTCTTCCTTTAACTGGAATTGTCTTTCCTTACTTGTTGGCCTTAACAACCAATAATTGTATATCAAGACAGAAACGAAATGTCCGTTACATTGTGATGCCATTCTTGACCCCTCCAAGATGAGTTAGTTTTCTCTTATGTACTTTGTGCATTCTTCTACAAAGTATTTATCACATTTCTTTCCATATTTGTTTTCACATTAACTTGAAATTAAGCTCTTTGAAGAAAGGGAGTAGCCTAATATAGTGGTTATAAGCATGAATTTTTTTAAATTTTATTTTATTATGTTAGTCACCATACAAGCATGAATTCTTATACTAAGAGTTCAAATCAAGTGTTATAAATATTGTTCAGATCCTTGCTCAGGCACTTGCTAGTTAGTGGCATTAGGCAGTCTATTTTACCTCTCTGACCTCAGTTTATCTGTTATTCATTTTTACCCAGAATTCAGTAAAGTGCTTACCATATTATATGTGCATATGTATAGATTATTAAAATCATGGGTGAATTTATTTGAACAAATACATTGAAGATATTAAGACAGCCTTCAACTTGAATAAGGGGAAATGTCCCTAAATAATTTGTAAAATTTTGTTTCTTTTCCAAGTGGAATTATGTTATAGCTGATAGAATATAGCCTAAGTAATTGAGTCTGGTGCTTATTGACTGGTAGCAATGTGATTCTGGGTATATTTAGCCCTCAAATGTGAGCTATATTATAGTGAAAAGAATTACATTGACCTTTCACGTAAGGTAGGAATTAGAAATATTGACACATTTCCCTTTGCAACCTTTTTAATGACTGTCAGTCCATGTATGACATGTTAACATGGCATTTATCCTAGGTCCAAAGAAATGTAAAATAATAAAAATAGGGTCATTGGATATTGATGGCAAAAGAAATTCCCTTGAGGTTAGTCAAGGAACTAGAAATTGAAGGGAACTTGGAAGTTACCCAGTTATAGGACTTAGGATCTCCAGAAATTAAGTGACTCATCCTAGGTCACACAGCAAATTAAGGACAGAGCTAACCCAAGTCCCCATGTCTTCTGACACCATGTTTAGTGCTTAATGACATGAACAGGACATATCGAGTCCTTCCTCTTGCCTCAGATTGCTCCTTGGAAATCAGTTTCTTTGGAGGCAGAAAATACCTGGCATTGACACAAACCTCTTCACTGTTCTCAATGGCAGAGTTTTCTGAGCTTTTTGTTTTGTTTTTTCTCCAAAACAAGCATCTTCCTCCTGAATTTTAGTTTTTACTTCCCATATATTCACTTCTTGCTTAACCATATGAAGGCCTCTCTCAGCGGCACCCTCAAGTCTCCAACCTTTTATTCTTTGATACAGAAATCTTACAAACTTCTAAGCCTCCTTTAAGTATTCAATTCCTGCCAGATAAAATTTTTCAAACCTCCAAGTTGATTCTTGACAATTTCAGCTGGATCCTCAATCCTTGGCAACCATTCTTTTGCTTTTTTTCTGTGCCCATCACCCCTTGTATTTTCTGTAACTGCTTGACACATTCCTCCTTTCTACCATCCACCCCAGCAGGTGACCTGCCCCTCGACTTCCCAAAGAATGTAAGTGGACTGGGCAAAAGCTATTTTCTATCATCAAACGTCTGAGTTTGGACTCCATTGTTTCCTTTTTAGCCCTATCTAAATGCTCATTTTTTTTCAAGGCCGATTTTCACACTTGACCTATGGATTTTACTCCTTTTCATTTCCTTCAGAAATTATTTCTTCTCCCATTACCTCTTGCCCTCAACTTTTTCTTCCTTACAGCTTCTTTCCTTTACCAAATAAGTGGCACTGTGACTTCTATATTTGAAAATTTTTTTCCTGGATGATTTTTATTTCTTCTGGTCACTATCTAGCTTCTCGCCCAGTTTGATTTACTCAAAGAACACTCCATGCTCATATACTATCCATAAATCAACTCGCTAAAATTAGGCAACTGCTTTGCCTTCCCACTGAAACTCTTCCAACAGAAATAAATAATTACTCACAAAGATGGAAAAGCATCTCATGGAAATGGATTGGAAAGCTTAATACTGTTAAGATATTAATACTGCCAATCTACAGATCCAGTTAAATTTACCAATACTAATGTTTTACAGAAAAAGAAAAATCCATCCTAAAATGTATGTGGAATCTCAAGAGATGCCAAATAGCCAAAACAATCTTGAAAAAAAAACAACAAAGTTGGAGGTCTCATACTTCCAGATTTCAAAACTTATTACAGAGCTACAGTCATCCCAACAGTATAGTACTGGCATAAAGACAGACATATAGACCAATGGAATAGAATAGAGTTTCCAGAAATAAACCCTCACATATATATATAAGTCAAATGATTTTTGACAAGAGTTGCAAGATCTTTCAATAGGAAAGGGTAGTCATTGAAACAAAAGATGTTGGGAAACTGGATGTTCATATGCAAAACAAAGATGGACCCTTACCTTACACATACACAAAATTTATCTCACAATGAAACAAAGACCTAAATGTAGGAGCTAAAACTATAAAACCCTTAGACAAACACAGGAGGAAAAACTTGATGACATTGCATTTGGCAATTTCTTGTGTATAACATCAAAAGCACAAGTAATAGAAAAGAAAATAAATTGGACTGTATAAAAACTTTGAAATTCTGTGCATCAAAGACATAATCAACAGCATGAAAATACAACCCATAGGAGAAAATATTTGGAAATTATGTATCTGATAACATCCAGAATATGTAAAGAACTCATTCAATTCAATAAGACAAGCAAACAACCTGATTAGAAGATGGGCAAATGACTTGAATAGACATGCCCAATAAGAACATAGTTACTCAACATCACTTATCTTTAGAGAAATGTAAATCAAAACCACAATGAGACACCACCTCATACCTATTAGGATGGCTACTAACAAAAAAAGTGTTGGCCAGGATTTGGGAAAACTACAACTCTTGTACATTGTTGGTAGGAATTAAAGTGGTTCAGCCACTATGGAAAATAATACAGCAGTTCCTCAAAAAATTAACATATGATCCAGCAATCTGTCTTTTGAGTATATACACTAAATAATTGAAAACAGGATCTTGAAGAACTATCTGTATACTCTGTTTATAGCAGCAGTATTCGCAATAACTAAAAGGTGGAAGCAACCTAAGTGTCCATGGACAAATGAATGGATAAGCAATGTGTGGTGTATACACGCAATGGAATGTTATTCAGCCTTAGAAGGAATTTTGACACATGCTACAACATGAATGAAAGAACATTATGCTAAATGAAATAAACCAGTCACAAAATGAGAAATACCATCTGATTTCACTTGTATGAGGTACTTATAGTAGTCAAATTTATAGAAGCAGAAAGCAGAATGATTGTTTTCAAGGGCTGGATAAAGGAAGAAAGGGGAAGTTGTTTAATGGGTATAGTTTTAGTTTTGCAATATACAAAGACTTCTGGAAATTAGTTGAACAGTGTAAATGTACTTAATACCACTAAACTATGTACTTAAAAATGGTTAAGATGGTAAATGTTATGCTGTTTGTTTATAATTCTTAAAAAGGTTTTAAAATAAAAATCCTACCCCATGTTACTAGGAAAAAATGGATTAAAGATTCATGTAGTGTTTATTCTTAAAAAAAAAAAAAAACAAAAACAAAAAAACCCCCTTATTATCATCTCCAAACCCAGTATTGTTTTGCAGTCTTAGCTTTTAAAAAAATTCTCTGAGGTATTATGACTACTCTTCTTATAAATTCCATCCTCCACTGGATTTTGTGAAATATAATTCTCTTTCTATCTCTCCTGCTGGCCCTTTGTCTTCTATCCATACACTAAGGGTAGGTATTGCCCAGAAATTTGAACTCAACCTCTTAATACTAATAAGACTGTCTTGGGCTTGAGTGACCAAAGCCTTTGCCAGGTAATCCCTGCCCTACAAAAGGGTCCTCTTTGGCCCTCCTCTGTTGATACCCATCCACACAGGGTGAATAGGTCAAGATTAGTTACTAAACCTGGATTCCATATCTTTCTACAACTTCATATCTGGGACTTCAGAATTACCTGCCCAAATGGTCTTAAACCTAATTCATGGGCCTCATCTCTAGATCCATTCTCCCAATGGAAGTCTTCCCTTTACCAGTAAGCATACCCCTGTAGAGAGAGGTGGTCAATTTGTGGCTCTCTGAGTGTGAGGGGGTATATAGAGTTTAGATATGTGGGTAGAAGTTCTCTTGAGATAAAGTACAAAGTCCTAGATGAAAAAAAAAGTATGGAGCTTGACCTTGGAACCTCTAGGGGCATTCATTTTTACTCTTGACCAGGCAAGGTCAAGATTACTACAGCAAACCTGACTGTACACATTCCCTAGACACATTTATTCACTCCCATATTTTAAAATCCCACCTGCTTGCAATGGATTCCTACATCTGTTGCCTTCAACAATATTCCCTCTGCAAAATTCAGACATGAATTTCTCATTGCCCCCCTGAATAGATCCACCTGGATTTCCCCTACTCTCAAAATGTCTAAAAATAAATTCAGCATACCCCTTTCTCATAAACACATTTCCCACTCCCTTGTGATACTTTACCTTATTAATAGCAAACCAACTTCCTAGTGATTCATTGTAAATCCCTATTTCTCCTTCACCCCCAATAAGCAAATCAGTTACTAATAATGTCCCATTATATCCCAGGAATCCCCAAATGCAAGGTTCAAGAACTATTGTGATACCTCCAGGAATAGGAGATAATGATGGATTTTAGAGGCCAGCTGAATGTTTACCCTTCTACATGGACCATTGAGGCACAACATGTATAGTATAAAAAAGTGTTTATAGCCACCAAAAAACAATCAGGAGCATTCAGGAAATACTGAAAAACTACATAAAATTTTCCCATTGGCGATGTCCATCAGAACTAATGGGGTTCAGGTCATGCTACCTCAAAATATATAGTTGAAGCTGAAGGTATTTGAGAAAATAGTAGCAGGAAGGCCACTCCAACATTTCTCCCACCTCTATCCCCTGACATAGATCTAATACCCTCAGGTGAAAAGTGCCCTCCCTTGGGGTGCCTGGGTGGCTCAGTCGTTAAACATCTACCTTCAGCTCAGGTCATGATCCCAGGTCCTGGGATCAAGCCCTCCATCGGGCTCCCTGCTCTGCAGGAGGCCTGCTTCTCCCTCTCCCACTCCCCCTGCTTGTGTTCCCTCTCTCGCTGTGTCTCTGTCAAATAAATAAAATCTTAAAAAAAAAAAATTACCCTCCCTCTATCTGGAGGAAAGAAACATTCTTATCTTCAAAGACAGAGGGACACTGAGAAGAATCCAAACAAACAGGGCTTGCTGTGTTCCCCCCAGTTCACTTCAGAGTCTTTAGCCTATCCTATTCCTCCATGACTTTCTACTTCTCATCAAACCCAGCATAAAAATAGGTCTGTTTCTTCTGGTCTTTATTTTCCTTATGAAGTCTCCTGTGTCATGCAAAACTTATATTAAATAAGTTTGTTTGCTTTTTTCCTATTAATCTGTCAGTTTAATTTTCAGACTAAAATTAATTGCAGAGACCTTAGGAGGGTCAAAGGATACTTTTTCCTTCCCTACAGAACCTAACACTAAATTTGCTTATATTAATTCATAAACATTGGCCTTCAACAAAAGTGGATTGAGGGAGGGAAGGCTGGGGTAGTTGGAAGGATGTTTGTCTTTACCTTTGGGATACTCTTTATATATGCTGCTGCCACAAACCAAGATGACTAGGGTCATCTTGGAGAGCCGTGGGTCTGGGTAAAGGGTCAGGAGAAGAGAGCAGATGTGTATATTTAAAATTCTCCACCGGTTTGACATGACTTATCCTCTGAAAAGAGCCACATCTGTACGCAGCATAAAGAAGTCTTGTTTTTTAATATACTTTCAATATCTACTCATCCAAGGAATAGTAAAATTGTTTTTTAGACCCCTTCTGTGCAAGGCAAAGAGTAAATATTGGTGTTTTCTTAATAAATATTTATGTGCATGTAAATAAGTAAAAGTCTTTAAAACTCCTGATATTTATGAACTGATCATAAAGTTTGAGGCAGAACTGACATCTCTGATTCACTGAGAAAAACAGATTGAAAGGAAATCAATTCAAACCAAAGTAACAGAGGGTAGCTCTTTGTATATGCTTGGAATAAATGAAAGAAGCAGAGCAATAGCATTGACAAACTATTTAAGGTATGAATATCAGGGATATAAACTGATGGATGAGAAAATAGTTTATTTTCTAGATCTTAGGCATGGCAAGCTAAGGTATTAACAATGGCGGGCTTCTGTAGTTAGGCCATAAAGAGATAAACCAACTGAAATAGGTCCTTTTTTAAGCAAATTAGTGCGAGGTCTGTGCTATATCTCAATGAACAAAATCAGATACAGTCCCTGCCCTCAATGAATCTATATTCACTGTGTAGAACACAGTGATTAATTATTCAATAAAATAACAATAACTGCTATGAAAGATAATTGACTGAAGCTTTAATGAATACAAACATTTGACTATATCCTGTCAATTAAGGCAGAGAAATGAGCCTGAAGAAGTAATAATTGAGTAGATGAGGACAGAACAGTTGGCATTAACTAGATTTCCCATGTCTATCTCTGTCATGTGAAAGTTGGATTAGTCCTCTATTGTATTCTTAAATAATTATTTTAAAATACAGGAAAATATATCCTTTCATTTTATTTGATTTTTCTGTAAGTTCTAAAGGCTACATAAAAGAGTTTGTAGAGGGGTGATTAAGCGTTAATTAAGTCATTAAGCGTCTGCCTTCGGCTCAGGTCATGGTCCCAGGGTCCTGAGATCGAGCCCCGCATCGGGCTCCCTGCTTGGTGGGAAGCCTGCTTCTCCCTCTCCCACTCCCCCTGCTTATGTTCTGGCTCTCGCTCTCTCTCTCTCTCAAATAAATAAATAAAATCTTTAAAAAAAAAAAAAGAGTTTGTAGAAAATCTTGGACGGGGCAGGCATGAGAAAGTAATGGAATTGACAATTTTACCAATGCTGTGAAAAGTAATTAATCAGTGTCATTAGGAGCCACTAAGTTAGCACTTCCTTTAAACAAAAAGTTAAAAAGATATTTCCAAGCCCATAGAACTTAAGAGAAGGAAAGTAATTCAGGCCATTTACAAAATGTTTTCTCTCCCAGAAGTTTCAATTCAGGACTAATTCTGTTTCAATGTCTACATATTTATATGGTAGACTCAAGGAGGTTGATTTTATTTTACTCCTTTTCCTAACTGCATGGGTGACTTAGCTGGGTCATTTTCTCAGACACTATCTAATAATTTGACTCTAAGGCAGAAATCATTAAGAGGCCAGAAAGGGGATTTTCCCCCCTTTTCCTTGGAGAGCAGCATGCTCTCTCCCTGCCCTAAAATTTGACAACATCATTCCACTGTCTGTGAAAGCCTGGGCCTGAGCCCAGAAGACAAAGCACAATTCTGTCTTTTCCCTAGACAGTAACTATGTGGTACAGAGACATATGGTCAGTTAATAAGACATTTTCTCTACATAGAATCAAGTGTTCAAATTGACTAGGATTTTTTTTTTTATTAACCAAACAACTAATTGGATACCATGGAGATACAGCCTTATTCCATTTGTTCATTTTTTAATATTGATACTAGCATAAAATAGAAGGAAAATAAGATTTCTAACTAGGTGTCATTTTCCCACAAGCAAACATTTTGTAAATGAGAGGCTCAGAGTAGATTCTGAAATTTCATGGTCTTTGACCTGTAGTGATAGAAGCACAAGAACAGCCATGACCATATGTATGTTTTTCTTCTAAGTTTAGATGCAAAAGTATGACAGCAGAGACTGAGACTTAAAATTGTATTACGTTTTTGAGTACTTAGCATGCCTCTTATTTATATTTTTCTCATTGCAAAAGAAATAAGTAGAAAATGACATTTTTGGTGAGAAGATCAATTTATGGTAAGTCAGAGTAGGCAAGGTTATGTTGTTACAACACACACTTTAAATCTCAGTGGTACCTACATCAGATGTTTATCACAGATTGCCTGAGGACTCTGCTCATTGTAGTCACTTAGAGACACCACCTACTGGAATAGCCACCATCTTTAGTAAGGTCAGTCACCTTATTAGGAAAAAAAAGAGCTCTGGAAAGCCTAACAGTAGCAATTAAATGCTCTGGAATAGAAATGACACATATCATCCCACTTACAATTCACTGGTCGGAATCAATCATATGGCTCCATGCAAGCATAAGGAAACTGTCCAGAAGGCAGATATCCAAGTATAATTTGTATACAGTATCAATGACTGCCATATTCTCTTAAGAGGAAACTGATAGATTTCTGATAGGCATCCGTGAATTTCCTCTTTGCTCAATTTCCCAAAACTAGTTCCCAGATAGAAGAAACCTAATACACATGTGCACACACACACACGCACACGCATGTTTATACTTTCTTTTCTTCTTCCTAATACTACTCAGTAGAGAAATAAGTATAACATTTAAGGCAATAAATTGATGTGATGAGAACATGAGAGATGCTTTAAAGGCTCAAAGGTAGGTTCAGCTTGCTTTGGTAAGAAAAGTGGACAGCTGCCAGTGCACTGACTTTTGGGTATATTGTAAAGCAGAGAAGAAGAGAGAGTGAACAGAGAAAGGATGGATTCTGAAGAAAGGTTTTTCCAGGTCTTAGGAAAATGTAAGCACAAGAACAGTTGGAAAAGAGAAAATCAAAAGGAACTGAGGATTAAGATAGACAATTTTTATTAGATTATTTCATTATTTCATTCATTCAACAATAACTTACTGGTCTGGTGATATGTGCTAACCCCATAGTTGGTTCTGGTTGTGGAATATGTAAGATAAACCTAGTCTTGTCTTCATGGAACTCACTGGTTCATGGAGGAGATACCAACATCATCATGATAATCTTTAACTTTGAGTACTTATTACAGACTCATTCTCTGTGTTTGTTAAAAATTATACAAGAAAGTAGAAAATTCCAGTTTTAAGTGATTCTTATCAAATACCTTATTTAATTCTCAAAACAACCTTATGGGGTAGTACTATTATCATGCCCATTTATAGATAAGGATGTTGAAAGCTCAGAGAGGATTAGTAATTGATGAAAGTTCCAAAATAGAGTCTAGATTAAAATCTAAGGATTTTGACCCTATATCCCACACTCTCAATTATTGATTACCAAAAAAAAAAAAAAAAAAGATAGCACACATAAAGCCTTATGCAGGAGTTAAGTATGATGAGAAGCCACAGGGAGGAGATTAAGAAGAGAAGTGACATTATCAGAGTCACATTTTCAGAAATATGTATGTGAATAGACCACTGGGAGTCTACAGTAGAATAAAAAAAAAGCAATCTATTAAGTATTTCTAAAATATATGATAGCAGTTCAGGAAGATGGTAGAATTTGAGTTTGAAGGTATTGCCTCGGTTGCTTGTGGGTTTAAAGAAAAACTAGGGATTGTTCCTAATTTTGTGGTCTGTTAAATTGGATGAACAATGTGCTATTTACCCAGTATTATTTACTGAAATGGAAAAGCATGGAAGGAAAAGCTTTAGGGGTAAGAAAAATAAAGAATGTTGTTCGTAAATCTTTAAGTTTGAGATGCCTTGTTAATAATTCCAATGGAGAAGAGATTTTAGTCTGGCAGTTGAAAACACAGTCTGGATTTCAAAGTAAAGAAAAATAAGGCTGGAGACAAAAATTTAGGATTCAAAGGTAGATAGATAGTATTTAAGCCATGGTCCTGCGTGTTTGAGTCTAAATAAATCCCTGGGACTTTCCACGTTTGCACATCAGGAAAGGGAAGAGAACCAGTAAAGGAGACTTGTCAGCAGCAGCCAATAAAATAATAAGATAACCTGGGGAATGTGGAAACCTAGAAACCAAATGAGGGATGCTTCAAATTTCAAGGAAAAAACAAAAACCATGATCATTGGCACATGTTGCTTATCAGTCAAGTAAGATAGTATTGAGAACTAAGTATGGGATTCAATTCAGTTATGATGGAATTCATCAGCAATATTCATATTATCATTTAGTTAGAGGTCATCCATCATTTCTGATTTGTTGGAGATTTCAGAAACAAAGTCTTATTCTATCTGTGGAATGTAATATTAACAAAATATTGAATTTTCACAGTTTACCCCAAAGAGGCTGGCTACTTTCTCCTAGAATTATATCCTTGCCAGAAGGAGTGTCTGGTTATTATGTGAACGCTGTGAGATTAAGTTCATTACAAACATAGAAAGCTAGAATATAGAAATAATGCCAAGTTCTAGTGTAGTATTCAGGCATTAAAATTGAACAATTATAGGAAGCATAAACTATATCATCTTTAACTACAAAATAATCATAGATAAGCAAAATATATTCTATAAAATAATCACCAGTACATAAAGAACACTGGCACCATTCTAACTCCAACTTCATTATTTCTCTTATTGATCTTAATTTACAAATTGATTTTCAAGAAAACTTTTTTTGGTCTGTCCTATAACTACCATCAGGAACTTTGCTATTCAAAGGCCTCATGTTGTCTGTGGCTGGCTGCTGTGATTTTAAGAGCAAAGGCACAGAGAGGGACTGATGTATACATGTATTCTAAAATCCTATCATTAAGCCCCTTAGTTAATTAGGTCTGGACTGCTCCCTTCAGCAGTCAAAGCAGGAATTATATGCTCATTTTCTTTCTCATAGTGTCACAAAAAAAAAAAAAAAAAAAAAAAACTTTACAGAAAATATGGCAGCTCCAGATGGTGAGTTTCTGTCAATTAAGAGAACAGATAATTTTAGTTAACCCTTGGAAATCTCACTAACAGTCATTTCTCCTCTCCTTTTCATCTATAAACTCTGTAAAATGTCCTCATGTGTGATCACTAATGATTACTTGTACACAAATATCTACCAGATTTTCCACAAGGACCTTTTTCTAAAATATATTGACATAGATTAAAAATGACACTTATGAAAGACCAAGAAATTTTCCTGGTGAACACTTTAAATATATTTAGAAGTAAAAATGACAACACACATACATGGAGTTAGCTCACATTTGTAGAAGACGTTCTGTTGCAAGGCTCCCCTCACCACACCATGTCAGTGACTCTCCAGTCACCATCCCCAACTTTTTTATCTTCCACTTGATGTCTACATCCCTTTCCCTTGAGTCCTAGAGGCTATAGCCTGCACGTAAACATTCCAAATGTCTACATCTGAATAGCCAATTTCTCATTTCATGCGTTTTCCTTAATTATTTCTTGAGCATCTTAAAGCTTTCGAGCACTTCCACCAGAAAATGGGCAAAGAAAGCACATACACATAAAGAGGCAATGTATTTGTAAGTCACAGCACTGAAAAAAAAAATTGCCTGGGACAAGACATTCATGATTCATTAAACTCCCTGACCCATTCATTTGACTTCTCTGTGAAACTCCTTCAAAAAATATTAAACACAACCCATACACATTGTAAAAATAAGAAGTTTGACTAAGATCTTTTTGGATTCCAAAGAACAAATTAATAAATTGATAAAGCATTAGAGCAATTACTTTTGAAAATTTCCAATTGTAAATTCATTCTCTACCTTTTTGAAATGCAAATCTTCTACAACACAGGAATGTTTTCCTTAAGGTCCTGGGAGCCATCCCTTTGAAACATAATCACTAAAAAGGATAGGACTCCTGTCTCTGATCTCAGTGGAAGGGTATGAGCCTGACTTCAATAAGTAGACAAGTAGCAAACACAGATGGCCTAACCACACCAAACAGATTCCCTCCACTATCCTCTAGGTCGGTTGTTATGTTTTTGTTTTGTTTTTTTCCCCCATTACCTCACCCTCATGTCTAAAAATCCTCCCACCTTCTGTTTCCAGGGAATTGAGTTCAGTCTCTCTACCTTATTGCAACATCTTGATCCCTATTGCAATGGTCTTGGATAAAATCTTCCTTTCCATTTTTAACAAGTATCCAGTGCAATTTTTCTTTTATAGTATTATAGCAGGGGCTGAGAAAGATGTGGAAGAAATATAAATACTATTATCAACCTATAGAGTTTATAATCTATTTAATAAATAAAAACACACAAAAGAATTAATGAAAAAGTGAGAGGAATAGAGGTTCTATGAAGAAGTCAATGTGATTTGAAAATAGTCTGTAAATGAAATCATTAGCTAACACCTATGTGAACCCAAAGGTAATATTGCCCAAAGGGCATCATCTCTGACTTTGCCATTGACTACTCTTTAACTTAAGCAGGTTACTTAATAATATCTGTGCATTCTTGGGGTACCTAGGTGGCTCAGTCAGTTGAGTTCCCAACTCTTGATTTTATCTCAGGTTGTGATCTCAGGGTCCTGGGATAGAGCCCTGCATTGGGCTCCATGCTCAGTGGAGAGTCTGGCTGAGGATTTTCTGTCTCCCTCTCCCTCTGCCCCTCCCCCCACTTGCACACTCTAAATGAATAAATAAATCTTTAAAAATAACAATATCTGTGCATTCTTTATTTATGAAATAGGGAGAGTAGCTGTTATGAGACTTAAAAATAGCTACTAATTATTGAGCACTTAGGATGGGGCAGGTGTTAAGTTCTAAAATGCTTTACCTATACAAATCATTTGATTCTCACAAATTTAGGTATAACTATTTTCATCCTTATTTTACTGGGTAGGAAACTGAGGCACAAAGATAGTAAATATCTTGATCAAAAGTATCATCTCATAAATGGCTGTCCTATAACAAAAATCCAAGCACTATACCCTACTACTTGCTTAAATCTGTGAAAGTGCTTTCAAACCACAAAAACCAAACACATGGAAAATAAATAAATATAAAAAGAAATGAATGTCCACTCTGAGAAAAAGGGAAAGCTTAGTTGATTTCGGAAATTTCTCTGATTTTATGCGTTCTGGTATGTGGGGAATAATAAACATAAACTCTGTAAATTGTAATTTCCTGTTACACCTTCCAGTTTCTACATTCTAAAAGAACACAAATCTGTCTCTCTTTTTCTTATTTAAAACACTGCTTAAATATCTATACTCTTGGATCAGAAGCATCATCTCTTGTGAATGTTTTTCTTCATAATACTGAGAAGGACAGATGGGAATTTGTGCCTTCTCTCCACTGAAAGCAACCGGGAGAAAGCCTTGGAACTGTGAACCCTTCCTTTTGTTTACTCTGCCTGGCCACCCGCCCATAGCAGCCACTTGGATCTCTCCCTGAGAGCTTTGATGGCAGCTATTCTGAAGGTCAGGTCTGTGCTCCACTCATCTGTCACTATATTCCTTATGATTTTCAGGCAGAAGACTGGTAGAATTGAGCTAGGTTATTGATAAAAATTGATAGTTGTGTATGAAAACGTACTAGTGCATATGATCTTGTTCTGATGTGGGAGGGATTTCTGTTCTCTTGACTCTCCCCTCTTTTGCTCTTTGCTTTTCAGTTATTTGCATGCTTGTTAACACACATCCTGTAGGGCAAGCAAGGGCAAGGAGAGCTATATGTACACTTAAATGAAACCATTCAGGTAGAGTTGTAAGTCAGGGTCTGACAGGACCAAGCTAGAAATGACAGACTTCTGCTGTTTGACTTTTGGTTGTGGGGCAATAAGGAATTTTCCTCTTTTTTGCATTGTTCTTTTCTGGCATATTTTTCATAATTGTGAAAAAAATAAACTTGACACTTTGAAAATACATTAAATGTTAGCTTCATTTTTCAGAAAAGCATTAACCGTTCAATATCTTAGAAAACATAAGCAAAAGGTGCAGTGTCTTTGTATGTTCAAAATTGATTTTATCTGGATGCCAAATATTGGATCAACCCTAGAAGTCTAGAAGAAAACCATTTAACCATCGATTCAACAGACATTAAGTTGGGCTGCTCAAAAATTGTCTCTTGCTCCTATAAATTATTAGTACCATTAACAAGAATTACTGCTCATGTATTATTGAGTACAAACTTATTGAGCACCTAATATGCTCCTAGTTATGAGTGTTACATGATGTGGTACTCAGCTTACTCAAACTAAATTGTTACACCAAACAAGCAGCAAGATGATCCATCTTTTCAATGTAGATATTTATCCTATATAAATTCTTACTCCTTCATATATTTTGCTGCCTAGCTAGCAAGATGATTAATAGGTAGGTAGAGGATACATGTATGTGATATGAGACAATAGTATTGTATAAATATAAGACAATTCAAATTTTAAAAAAAGAATAACACACAAAACATACAAGCTATAAAATGAATGTTCTAAGAATAAAATTTCTGGAGGTCAGTATTCATAGGGTGAATCAAGGAAACTAAAAAGTAGATAAGGTCTAGCAATTTCCTTTTAAGCCCAAGCACAATATGACCCCCAAGTGAATCTAAATGCTTCAGTGATAAGACAGAGAACCTTAAATGTAAGGCCTGGGAGGAAGTAGAATCTTCTCTCTTCTCCTGGGGAAAGTAAAATGTCAAAGATAGACACAGAATAAGGAAGAGTATTTCCAGGAAGCTGGGAAAGTGAATGTTTATAAGGAGCCAAAGACAGAAGGTGAGAAACAGAGAGCAATCACCAATGCATACAGTCACATGATCAATCACCAACTAGTACAACAGCCAGATTATTCCAGGAACAAAGCTGGCACTTAAAAAGTCTATAGAGTCTAGTATTTGGAATGTGTTTAAGTCCCATTCCTTTAGCTCTAAATATTAGTGCTTTACCAAATGAATGCTTCTGCAGATTCTAACACTCTAAGTGGAATTAATTGTGTGACATGTATACATGTCACTCAAAATACCCCAAGAAATGAAGAGGAATGTGAAGATTAGTGAGGGCTGGAGTGGCTAGGGGAGGCTTCATGAATGAAAAAGAACCTGAACTGGACATTGATGAATGGGCAGAAATGGACTGGCAGAGAGTGGTGAGGGAGAAATTAGGGCAAGAAAATTTTTAGGAGGAAAAGAATGGAAGTAGCAATGAGGCAATGTCAAGATAAGTAGAAGGAAATGAATTTTCACATGAATTGATCCAAATTATAGTTGGCCTGTGCAATTTTAAATGCATTCCTGAACACTAACTTCAAGAGTAACAAAATTATAGAATTTGCTCAACTCAAATGACAAAATTTATGCTAGTTGCAGTAAAAATGTTGACTTTTTAGTTTACAATTTTTTTTTTTTTAATTTTGCAGTGGATGATGGAGTACACAGTCTGAGTGAGGCCTGCATTGAAATGTATATGGTCAGGGTTACATCAAGCACTATTTAGCTCTGCTTAAAGCCTTCCATGGGCAGTTGTGAGAAGAGTGAGTCCGAAGAGGGAGAAGGGAACATTCGTTTTTCCCTAAGTTTTCTCAAATATCAGGCAAGTCTCACAGAATGTGACATTGTATTGCCAATGCTGACTTCACATTAGGAACAGTTTATGTGTGAACATTAAGTGGACAGAGACAAAAGTGTCAGATTATAACTTGACATCCAATGGAAGGTGGTAATTCAGTTCTAGCAAGGTCATTTATTATTCCCTTTTGGGTAATATATTATGGATATTTGTTCCTTGAACCTTCATTCAGTTATAACTCAGCATCCATGTACTCCTAGTTGTTCAAGTAAAACTTCCAGTGGAAGAAAATTTCAAAGAATTAACACTGGCAAAGCCATATTTTCCTTGCTCACTAGTCAATTAGGATGAATGTAGTTGTACATACACAGTGCATCCATTGTTATAAACTCTTATTCACATTATCATATCTTCCCAGACACCTTTTGCATATTTAAATTGTACAGTGTATATCTAAGTCTCTTAAGGTCAAACTCAATATATAGTCCCAGCATACAACCTTCCTTGCCAATTCCCGTCTTCACTAATCTCTCCCTCTAGACTATTTTTTTTTTAACCTTAAAATAGAATGAAAGATTAGGGCAACAGAGCATTATGGTTTATGAACTCAGGTAATGGATTTAGATATGCTTGAGTATGGACCACTGTTCTGCTATTTTCTTTATGCTATCAGGCGATTACTTAATCTTGCCTTAGCCTCAATTTTCTCTTTGTTAGAATGAGAACAACAGCAATTTTCAGGAATGTTACTTGAATTAAATGAGACATTTTCTAATATGCTCTGCATGGTGCTTGACCGTAAACTCTTGATAAATATAAAGCATCTTTGGTAATAATGATAATGATATTACTATTAGTCAACCAAAACAGAGGAATCTTTAAAAAATGGAATAACAATTTTTGGTACTCACTGTGACTACAATGCTTTTTCTGTCAATAAAAATCCTAGTTATCCTTTAATACTCTGCTCAAATCTTACATCTATCATTAAGACTCTCCCAAATACCTCAGTAACCATTATTCTCCTTTGAAATCTCCTACTATTCAGAGGAAGTTACACAAAATTTTAACATGATTTATTGAATACAGAATGTGCCTTGAATTCCAACACACCTATGCTTGAAACCCTTCTCTGTAATTTCCTAGCCATGTATCATTAAACTAGTATCTATAATTGATCAAATACAAGGGACTTTCCAAGTTCCAAATGAGAGGATCCAAAAGAAGTTTTAAGTCTGTAAAGTGAATTACATATTTGCTTTTAACATTTAATTCTAAATTTAGTAATAAATTCAAAAGGAATTATTAAATAAAATAATGTACTTAAGGCATTCTTTTCTCATTTTATAAAAATGTATCTAAACTCTTTATAATCATTTTTGACATCAGTATCTTATAAATAGAAGCATTTGTAAGGTCATCAAATACTATTTTCCTGATCTGGTTGAGACACTGCCCTTTTGAAATTTCTGAAAAATGCAGTCAGTGGAAATTTTACTTCAAGTCTCAAGTTTTATTTGCAAAGCTTTGGCACAGAGTTTTGTTTCCACTTGTTTTGTAGGAATAACTGGGATCCTAATGATTTATTGTATTGGTTTTCTAAATGATTTTCAGAAGTCTCATTTATACTTATCCCCATTATTTGGAATCATCATTAAACCATTATTAAATTATCCATTATTAAATTTCTTGGCATTAAGTGTTCCCCCCCCCCCAATTCTCTTTCTATAAATGTTTAACACTAGCTGTGACTGAGGTTTTTCAAGCTAGGGTGTCTTCCTCATATGCCATTTTCTTGTGGAAAATAAGGTAATTTGAGAGAGTGCTCCAAATTTTGAGCACAACTGAAGAATTCAACCATAAGGCTATCCTTTTTTTAAGGGATAGTTTCTTATCTGAGCATATGTGGAACTTACCTTCTTTGAGCATCAACCATCTTACTTCTAAAATGGTGCTATCTGTATCTACAGTTACAGAACTGTTAGATCATTAACTAAATGAGATGGCATGTATAACACCTGGTATTATGTCTAGCACATTTTGCATTTTTTATACATTTTAGAATTATAAGGAATCACAATTATCATCAAAGAATACAGATGCTCAGATAAGTTGCCCAAAGCAATGCAGCCATTGCTAGTGTTCATGCAATCACAGCTAGTGTTAAACATTTATAGAAAGAGAATTGGGGGAAAAAAACACTAATGCCAAGAAATTTAATAATGGATAATTTAATAATGGTTTAATAATGATTCCAAATAATGGGGATGAGTATAAATGAGACTTCTGAAAATCATTTAGAAAACCAATACAATGGTTGCCAAAAATGAGAAGCCAAGTTTCCCAAATCTATACTCAGCTCACCCTTGGGTAAGCTTTTAAAATGCCTTTTTTAAATTGAATGTACTATGGATGAAAGTAAATCATTTCAGAACTAAATTAATGGAATACTAATTTGTAGAAGATTTTTAAAAGATGAAAAAGAGAGGTGAGTGGCCCCAACCTGTGGCATATGGGGGTTATTAAAAAAAAAAAAAAGGTCAATGACTTTTGTCACTGTCACAGAAATGTAACTGGCAAGGAGACAATACATTGACAATTATGTTTTCTGTTAGGACTTTTTATTTGATAGTTGCTTGATTCCTGCTGGTGTAAGTTTTAGTTTTCCAGTACACAAAATACCTGAATTTATTCTGATCATGTTTGACCTTTCAAGTAAGAAGAGTTTTCTAATCAAAATTGTTTAATTAGATATCTGCCTTTCATATGTACTATTATTTACTTGAGGCATTTAAAAATTGATTCACTATTCCAGAAGTAAATATATTTATAGAAGAATTTTATATCACTACAATTATATCTTTGTAACTAGTTGGGTATATTTGTTACTAATAGAAATTAAATTCACTCATTAAAATACATACACAACTATCAAAACATAGATATTAAAATATAAGTGGATGTTTATTTAAATATGCTTGCCTTTGTATGCTAGTTCACACGGCAGTTTGGGAGCACATGTTTGGCAATTAGAGTCCTGAGTCCTCTAAGTCTCAGGACTGCCAATCATCCTGTTTCATCACTGGTGGCAATTATCACTGGTCTTTTTTTTTTTTTTTAAGATTTTATTTATTTATTTGACAGAGAGAGACACAGCGAGAGAGGGAACATGAGCAGGGGGAGTGGGAGAGGGAGAAGCAGGCTTCCTGAGGAGCAGGGAGCCTGATGCGGGGCTCGATTCCAGGACCCTGGGATCATGACCTAAGCCAAAGGCAGATGCTTAACGACTGAGCCACCCAGGTGCCCCAAAATGTATTAAGATTTTAAAGTCTGTTTTAATTTATAATATGGAAATATTAATATATAACCCCTATGAATAAAAGAGCTATAGGATTGGGGCACCTGGGTGGCTCAGTCGTTAAGCATCTGCCTTCAGCTCAGGTCATGATCCCAGGGTCCTGGGATCAAGCCCCGCATCTCCCTCTCCCACTCCCCCTGCTTGTGTTCCCTCTATCTCTCTCTGTCAAATAAATAAATAAAATCTTTTAAATAAATAAATAAATAAAATCTTAATACATTTTAAAATATAATAAACCCCATTCTGTGTTGACATAAATAACTTTTATGAAACAAAATGACTAATTTACAAAACAGTATTTGGTGAGAATAGTATTGTTTTATATTTTTGAAAATCCATGTGGCTTAATGAAAGACAGGTTTTCATATCTGCTTCTTCTATGGCTAATTTTATGTGTAGACTGGGCTAAGGAATGTGTTGGGAAACATTAGATCTGGATGTGTCTGTGAGGGTGTTTCTGAAAAAGATTAGCATTTACATTAGTAGACTGAGTAAAGAAGATCCACCCTCACCACATCAACTGAGCATCATCCAATCCAATCCCTTGGGAGACTGAATAGAACAAAAAGGAAGAGGATGGGTGAAGTTGTTCTTTTCACTTGAACTGGGACATCCATCTTCTGCCCTCAGACATTGGACTGGGACTTGTACCATAGGATCCCCTGGTTCACAGGCCTTCAGACTCAAACTGGGTTATACTGCCCACTTCCCTGGTTCTCCAGCTTTCAGGTAGCAGATAAAACCCTGACTGGTACAGATCCTTAATTCCATATTTGCCAATATGTTATTTGGTTAAAGTATATAATGACAAGGAGCAGATGGCAGAGGAGTAGGAGACCTAAATTTTGTCTGGTCCCAGGAATTCAGCTAGATAGGGATCAAACCATTCTGAACACCTATGAACTCAACAGGAGATCGAAGAAAAGAATAGCAGCAACTCTCTGAACAGAAAAGTGACCACTTTCTGGAAGGCAGGACATGTGGAGAAGTGAATCTGAGGTGATATTCAGGAAGACAGATGGCGGGGGAGGGGACCTCCGTTGGCCAATTCTGGCAAGTGATAGAGCAGTACAGCACAAAATCGGAACTTTTAGAAGTCAACTCCACTGAGAGATGTCGCTCCAGTGGCTAAGTGGGGGGTGGAACCCTCGCAGGGACTGTGTGGTCTCAGGACCCTTGGGGTCACAGAAAGACCGGGGGTGCCTGAGTGAGGCAGAGCTCCCAGGTATCGGAGCGGGGAAGCCGGCTGCAGAGACAGAGCCGAGGGGCGGGCTCTCAGCTCGGGGTTGCCATAAACCGTGATCCGTGGCACAGTCGGGCCACTGCTCTTCCAGCAGGGACCCAACAAGTGGCAGATCCAGGGAGACTCCCCTTCCTCCCCCGGGAGCACACCGCAGGGATCTGCTGGGATTGGAGACTCCAAATGGGGTCGTGTGCCAGAGATAGAAATGCTTGGTTACAGGCTGGGTGAGCTCGGAGTACGGCTGGAGACGGGAGTGATTGACTGCTTTTCTCTGGGGGCTCACTGAGGAGTGGGGCCCCAAGTTCTTGGCTCCTCCGGGGTAGAGATTGGGAGGCCGCCATTTTCACTCTCTTCCTCCAAAGCCGAATGGAAAGCTTGCAGGGAACAAAAGCTCCCGAGCGCGAACCCAAGCAGATTACTCAGCCAGACCGGCAAGGGAGGGGCAGTTCCGCCTCCGGCAAAGACATTTGGGAACCACGGCAACAGGCCCCTCCCCCAGAAGATTAGCAAGAACAGCCAGCCAAGACCAAGTTTACTGATCAATGAGAATGACAAAAGTCCAGCACTAGGGGAATACTGCACATAGAATCCATGGCTTTTTTACCACTGATTCTTTAGTCTTTCAAAGTTAACTTTTTTTAAATTTTTCTTTTTCCCTTTTTCAACAAACATCAATCCCTTTTTAAAAAAAATCTTTTTTATTTTTCATTTTTAGAGTCATATTCTATCCCTTCATAGTAGTTAATATTATTTTTGGTATATATATATATATATATATATATATAAGTTGTTCTCTCTTTACAATTTTGGGATACAGTTTCTTCTAACAGACCAAAATATACCCTAAATCTCTAGTGTATGGCTTTGTTCTTGTCTCCTGCCTGATCACATTCTCTCCCCCCTTTTTTTAAATCCTCTTCTTTCTTTTTTCAACCAACTTTTTATCTTATCAATTCCTTTTATAAAATCTTTTATAATTTTCATCTTTATAGTCATATTCAATCCCTTCATCATATTAACCCTTATTTTTGTACATATATAAGTTTTTCTTTCTTTAAAATTTTGGGAGGCACTTTCTTCTAACAGACCAAAATACACCCCAAATCTAGTGTGTGGCACTGATCTATGCACCAGCCTGATCATATTTGATCATACTCTGTTTTATTTTTGTTTGTTTGTTTTTCTCTTTTTCTTTTTTTTTTTCTTTCTCTCTCTCCCTTTCTTTTCCCCTGGTTTCAGGTCTCTTCTGATTTGTTTAGTGTATATTTTCTGGGGATGTTGCTACCCATTTTGTTCTCTCATTCATCTGTTCCTCTCTGGACAAAATGAAAAGAAAGAAAAAAATCACCTCAAAAAAAAGAACAAGAGGCAACACCGACTGCCAGGGACCTAATCAATACGGACATTAGTAAGATGTCAGAACTAGAGTTCACAATGATGATTTTAAAGATACTAGCTGGGGTTGAAAAAAGCATGGAAAATATTAGAGAAACACTTTCTAGAGAAATAAAAGAACTAAAATCTAACCCAGTCAAAATCAAAAACGCTATTAATGAGGTGCAATCAAAAATGGAGGCTCAAACTGCTACGATAAAGGAGGCAGAAGAGAGAATTCGTGATATAGAAGACCAAATGATGGAGAATAAAGAAGCTGAGGAAAAGAGAGATAAACAACTACTGGATCACGAGGGCAGAATTTGAGAGATAAATGATACCATAAGATGAAACAATGCAAAAATTCTCACCAAAATACTAGCCAATAGGATCCAACAGTACATTAAAAGGATTAATCACCATGACCAAGTGGGATTTATTCCTGGCCTGCAAGGTTGGTTCAACATCCACAAATCAATGTGATATAATACATTAATAAAAGAATGAACAAGAACCATATGATCCTCTCAATAGATGCAGAAAAAGCATTTGACAAAGTACAGCATCCTTTCTTGATCAAAACTCTTCAGAGTATAGGCATAGAGGGTACATACCTCAATATCATAAAAGCCACCTATGAAAAACCCACAGTGAATATCATTCTCAATGGGGAAAAACTGAGAACTTTCCCCCTAAGGTCAGGAACACGGCAGGGATGTCCACTATCACCACTGCTATTCAACATAGTATTAAAAGTCCTAGCCACAGCAATCAGACAACAAAAAAATAAAAGGCATCCGAATTGGCAAAGAAGAAGTGAAACTCTGTTTGCAGATGATATGATACTTTATGTGGAAAACCCAAAAGACTCCACCCCAAAACTGCTAGAACTCATATAGGAATTCAGTAAAGTGGCAGGATATAAAATCAATGCACAGAAGTCAGTGGCATTCCTATACACCAACAAGACAGAAGAAAGAGAAATTAAGGAGTTGATCCCATTTACAATTGCACCCAAAACTGTAAGATACCTAGGAATAAATCTAACCAAAGAGGCAAAGTACCTGTACTCAGAAAACTATAAAAAAAACTCATGAAAGAAATTGAGGAAGACAGAAAGAAATGGAAAATCGTTCCATGCTCATGGATTGGAAGAACCAATATTGTGAAGATGTCAATGCTACTTAGAGCAATCTACACATTCAGTGCAATCCCTATCAAAATACCATCCACTTTTTTCAAAGAAATGGAACAAATAATCCTAAAATTTGTAGGGAACCAGAAAAGACCCCGCATAGCCAGAGGAATGTTGAAAAAGAAAAGCAAAGCTGGTAGCATCACAATTCTGGACTTCAAGCTCTATTACAAAGCTGTCATCATCAAGACAGCATGGTACTGGCACAAAAACAGACACAACTTGACATCTAGTTAACATTCACCTTCCAGTGACACTTTATATCACTCCCTAATCTGGCTGCTTTCTTATCCTATGACTATACCTCCTTGCTCCTCCTGAGGACCACTGTTCTTCCCCTACTCCAACTACATGGTTCTGCTAGGGATACCAGTCTAAAATCCTCCATCCCACAGCTACAAGTGTGGACTTGTGGTCCAAGGTTAGAGAAATAAAATCCTTTCAGAGATCTGTATACTGCTGAAGTAGGAACATGTAAACCCATCCCTAACCATGGACACTGAAAGGGAAGATGAACTCTAGAAGTCCTGTGCTGTGTCTCCCAACAAAGAAGCTAGTCTGCACAGTAGGAAAAAAAACTCCAAAAAACAAAAAAACGAAGCTGAGACTCAGTGGAGCAAGATGAACAAGATGAAGAGGTGGCTCTTTTGGCAATTTGATTCCCTGAATTTATTTTGCCTAACAATCAACTTCACCTTTATCCTTCACTGTTAACAAAGGAAAAAAATCCTTTTTTTTTTTTAAGATTTTATTTATTTATTTGAGAGAGAGAGAATGAGAGACAGAGAGCATGAGAGGCAGGAGGGTCAGAGGGAGAAGCAGACTCCCTGCCGAGCAGGGAGCCCGATGCGGGACTCGATCCTGGGACTCCAGGATCATGACCTGGGCCGAAGGCAGTCGCTTAACCAACTGAGCCACCCAGGCGCCCAAATCCTTTTGTTTTTTTAAGCAAATTTGAGTGCTGTGCATTCTGTAAGACTGTTGAATCACAGATCTGTACCTCTGAAACAAATAATACATTATATGTTAAAAAAAAAGAAAAGAAGAAGAAGAAGAAGAAGATGATAGCAGGAAGGGAAAAATGAAGGGGGGGAAATCGAAGGGGGAGACGAACCATGAGACACTATGGACTCTGAGAAAGAAACTGAGGGTTCTAGAGGGGAAGGGGGTGGGGGGATGGGTTAGCCTGATGATGGGTATTAATGAGGGCACGTTCTGCATGGAGCATGGGTATTATACAGAAACAATGAACCATGGAACACTACAGCAAAAACTAATGATGTATGGGATTAACATAACATAATAAAAAAAAGTATATAATGAAAATCTGGGCTCACACAGATATATAGTTGGGAGAAAAAAAAGTCTTTTTTTTCCCCTAGGTATTTGCACATATTCCCTTTTGATACTACACCAGAACTTGGAAGGAGTAGTTTCCTAAAGGCTAGTTGCAATGTGGAAATTTAAGACCACATCAATAAACTCTTTAAACATTGTTACACTTTTAAAATCTCTTTTTTTTTTAAGATTTATTCATCTGAGATAGAGAGCATGTACATGAGTGGGGGGAGGAGCAGAAGGAGCAGCAGACTTCCAGCTGAGCAGGGAGCAGAATGTGGGGCTCCATCCCAGGAGATCCCAGGATCATGACCTGAGTCATAGGCAGATGCTTAACTGACTGAGCCACCCAGGTGCCCCTGAATGAATCTTTATCCATACATTGTTTTTAAAATCTCTTACAACTTTCACTTGGAAAACACTGGTTTATGACCAAGCTGAATTTCTAAATGTTGACACATTTCATTATAAGCTATCAAGAAGTCAGATTCATTAACATTGCCATTGATTTCCTTAGAAAAGTTTTTAAGTGTCGGACAACTATCCAGGTTCGTGTGGTACATACAGATTTTCCAAAATACTAATTTTTATTTGAAAGTTTGATAATACTGTCATTTGTTTTCCTTGAAGTAACACACTCATGCATTTGCTTTTGAGAAGATACCTAAGTCCGAATAACTATATTTTGTCAGTCATTATTGCAAGGAAAAATTGATTTTTCTATGAACAGAGTGGCTACTTTAGCATGCCACTGGATTGCCCAAGTGCTTTTCCTGGAGATAACCATCTAACATCACTATGGGACAGAAGTACTTTATGTGTACCTACCATTTTTTCATATAGAATATCAAAGACATATTTCACCAAAGACATTCTTAAATGAAACTGGTATATTTTTACTTCAAGTGTGTGGTGATCAAGAATAAAAACAATTACTAGTATAATTTGGTACCACCTCATTGACTCATTCTAAGGCACCAGCAGTTTTATAATTTCAGTACTGCCAGCGTAAATGTCAGCACACTGAGAAAATGACAAACTGAAAATATTAAACACACTGTTTTAGTATTATTATAAAAAGAATTTTGACAGTAAGGATTCTCTGAATAGGTGTTGGGGATCCCCCAGTGGTCAATGTACCATGCTTAGAGAACACCTGATTTAAAGTTTTATATTTTATATATATATATATATATATATATATATAACGTTATATATATATATATATATATATATATATATATATATATATATATATGGAGAGACAGAGAGATAGACACACACCAATGCCACATTTTGGCCAAATTATGTTTTCCAAAGCCAACAGCACAGTGCCAGCAATTTGATACTCTCAGAAAATAATTATCCCCTCCTCTTAAACACAGGATTGCTATTTATAAGGTCTCCAAGTAGCAGGAGTTTCCCTGGTGTTTGCTTTCTAGTCTACAACTGTTAATCACTCTGAGCTACCAACTCAGTTAAGATCAAGCACAGACTCATAAATTGACGAGTAGCTAATGACTATTATTATCTTGACTGTAACCCTCCATTCTGCAGAATCACTTTGACTCTCAACTATCAAATCGCTGCCACAAAGCACTTTATATTATCAGTTTTGGAAATACATGGTGGTGTGTATTATAAATACATTTTTTTAAAGCACTGTTTTTTTCCATCTTTCCTCTTAAGATTATTTATTTATGAAGCATGGCACTCTTTTGCACAACACCAGGAAGCTTTCAAAAGAGAAGCAGAACACCAGAAAAAGGAAAAGAGAACAATATAATGAAGAGTGAAAATATATCTACGCGATAGTTGATAGTAATGCATTCCAAATACCTATACAAAGATAAATAAAAATATTTTAAGAGTGGAGATATGGAGGACTACATATGTGAGGGAAAGGAGTGCTTGTTTTTAATTGTGTTTAAGATGAAAAAACAAACAAAAGTGAAACCCCAATGCTCAATAATCTCAACATCTTGGGAAAATAGCTTATTGTGTCACCACCTAAAGTAGCCAATGATGAGATAGGTCTACCGATGCCTCACTTTATTGTGTACGGGCTCTCAGCTAAATAGTGACTATAACAAAGGCAGTATTTCCTGAGATGAGAAGGAAAGAAGTGGACCCATTTGTTAGGTAGTTCAGGAAGCTGCATGGAGTGTTTGACATACATGACCTGACATGAGTCCTCCTGCGAGTCCCTAGATGTTTCTTTACTCCCTGCATGTTCTTGCCTGGGGACTATAGTTTAAAAAAAAAACAAAAAATAATCAGGAAAACTGTATC
Source organism: Neomonachus schauinslandi (assembly GCF_002201575.2). Lineage (NCBI taxonomy): Eukaryota > Metazoa > Chordata > Mammalia > Carnivora > Phocidae > Neomonachus > Neomonachus schauinslandi. The sequence goes on along the minus strand of NC_058416.1, from coordinate 30,365,548 downwards.
AGTCTTCAATGTCTTATTGGGAATTTTTCCATTGCCTTGTCTTACATATTTTTGTGTGTGTTTTACTATTGAACACGTTGTTTGATTTTCTTTTTAATGAAATGTTTTTCTGTTTCCTTTGAGATTCCAAGAGACCGTTGTCATGTGCCACATGAATAGGGCAGATATGGCTCCAAAGGTTTATTGGGTTTATGAGCCATAATATTGAGATATTTAACATTTTCTAGTAAAATGTAATTCTGCTTATCACATTAGAAGATAGTTAAAAGGGCGAAAAACCGAATTGAAAGGGAGAAAAACCTGAACCCCAGATTAATTTCTTGTTAGTAATAGGACATAAAAATTGCCTTACTTTTATTTTTTTTTAAGATTTTATTTATTTATTTGACAGAGACACAGCAAGAGAGGTTAACACAAGCAGGAGGAGTGGGAGAGAGAGAAGTAGGCTTCCTAAGGAGCAGAGAGCCCAATGTGGGGCTCGATTCCAGGACCCTGGGATCATGACCTGAGCTGAAGGCAGACGCCTAACGACTGAGCCGCCCAGGCGCCCATAATGTCAGCTTTTATTCAAAGGTCTAATTCTACTCTTTCTGCCCTCCTGTGCAAAACTGTAGTAAAAGTCATGTTTTGTTAACCATATTTTCCTCCTCCAAAGTAATAGCTGATTATTGAGTATTCTTATCCAAACAACAGGGGAAGTTTGGGAACCTCTTCTTTCCCATGAGCATCCTCACTGTAAACTTTGAGCCCTCAAAAAGAATATGTGTTTTAACACTCATGTTTTCATTAGTTTCCAACTCCTCATTAGAATGGTTTGAATTGACTTTAGTAGTAAGCCAACCTGGTGTACTATTAGTGGTTCCTTTAAACGTGTAGGTTACAGGAGGGGGCAGCTACTTGTAAAATAAAATTCATCTCTTGAGTTTAATTTTATCCATAAAATGATCCTAATCAAATTTTCTAAGTACTTTTCTCCATGCTGCCCAACATCAATTCTCCATTTAAACTGAACTATTTTACTTCTTGGCCCCTTGGACAAGACACGGACATTTTTAACCAATTCCTATAAACTTCACATATCCTTCTTCTGTCTAGAAACCTACTCCGTCATTTAAAACTACCAACAAGCCCATCCCTGCTTCTTAAAATCTAGTTATCTTTCTTATCTGGACTCTTATTTAAGGGCATGGTCTTACCTAGAGAATGGAAGACTTCAACATAATGATGCTAAATAATGTCTTGAAATGGAATGATCTCATAGCAATTGAGTGCAGTTAGAAAATAAGGTCTGAACACTGGTAATGTAAGGAGGAACCAAAGGAAAAACAACTAAGAAGCAGCAGACAGGAAATCTAAAGTTAAAAAAAAAAAAATCATGCAAAAGAAGACAGTATTTCAAGGAGGAGAGAGTCGATCTACTCTGTCAAATACTGATAAATCATGAGTCATTTTACTCCCATATTCTTTTCATTAAGTGTTAGAGGGAGATAAACTAAAAAGTTTCTTGATTTTTTTTTTTTCCATGGTTGTCCTAGGACAGCCTGATAACTTTTGGGAATGTCTTCTCTCATCTCTTAGCCTTTTTGTATTTCCCATTAGCACTCCACAATAAGCACTTTTTCTAATACTTCTATTTTCTGTGCTACCAAGTTTAGCACTTAACTAGTGTACATCAAAGAACACAGTAATTTCATAAACATATATTTTATTTACCCCCAGGAGGGCCAGGCCCTCCTCCTCCTCTGCCTTCTACATCAGGGAGCTAGGCCACACATTACCACTCACAGTAAGAACTGCACCAAGTGTAAGGAATAGAATGTACTAGTCCAGGCTTTAACAATGACTCAGTATTATCAGTCAAGTCACTTGTCTTTTCAGTCATTGGAGTCCTCATTTTTAAAGCACAAACATCTACCTGGGCCACATCAAGTAAGTCATTTATATGGTATCACACTGAATAGTATAAATTATTGAATAATTTATTATATGAAAATAATGGATTTAGTTAAATAACTGGTCAGTTCTGCATTAGTTATAATGCTTGCTTCTACATTGTTCTTCCAAAATTCTTGTAAAAATTCCCTGGGTTAGGAGGGTTAGAAATACAAGTAGCAAGGGTTGGCTTTTCTTTTTAATGTTAAAATAGGTAGTGAGGTCTTAAGAGACACACGTTATACCTCTGATTTCTACTTTTGATTTTAAAAATGGCTTACATGGAGGTCTCAGTGCAAACAACTAAAATAAACTCCAAATCCAATAAAGGCAATGGAATTGTTGTATGGTACACTTTTATTATAGGAAACAGTTCATACTGTACAGTAAAAGCTGATTCATATCGTGCCATTTATCAAAAGAGGAATGAAAAATCTTCAAGTCCTGCCTCGCTAACTGGGGAGGATGCAATTTTTCTTTCAACATTATGAGAAATAATACATAATAAAAATGATGAAAATAACTGTCAAGTAAGTTGACACTGGTGAGAGGCATACACTGTTTACCTATGGCATCTTCCACAGAAAAATCTTGACTATGTCAAAGGCTGTAGAAAAATTGTCTTGAACATTTAAATTGTTCCCCTCCCTTGAAACTAAGGGGAGGGACAGGCAAGAGCACCCACATCTGCTCCTGAACACAGTGAGCTGGGTGTTAGGTGCAGGGGCTTATGGGAGTTTTCTCACTGGGTTGTCTTTCATTAGGCATCTTTGTGAGGTGGACACTATTATCCTGGTTTATTAAAAAAAATGGGACAGTTCATGTAGTATGTGACAGGATTTAAATATATTTCTAAAAGATGTCCATCTTTTATTTTTTGTTTTTTTTTTAAACCTTGGAATGTTATTACCACATGTTTCAATATTTTTTTCCTTTCACATTAAGACCTTCATCCAATCTCCTCTAAACTGAACTCATCATAGTTCTTCAGAATCTGCTCCTCTTCCTATTTCCTTAGTCAACAGTACTAGTATCCTTTGTGTCTCTTTAAAATCCTCTTTAAAAACTTTTTCCTCATATGTATATTCTGGGTTCTTCTAGAGTTCAGTTATAAGAACTACAATGTAAGGTCAAAATGGAATGAACTGCAAAGATTATTTGACATCTTTCTTGTAGAACATCCAGCTATGGTTCCTGCCTCCTTAAGCAAAGAGAGGAATTAGCTTGGGGCATCAGGGTAGTGGAGTAAGTAGACTTTTGGTGATAGCATTACAAATAAGTTAAAATCCCATTTTTTCTGCACTCATCTGCTGCCTGATCTTAGATATCCCCAAATTCCTATTTGCCCATTTGTAACAAGAACTAACAGAACCTCATAGGCGACTGAGAGATTTAAGGAACATAAACATATGTTCTACAGATGGCATCTACACATTAAGTTCTCAGTACATATTAATCTCCTTCTCTAATCCTTTGCTTACTTTGTAACCATGTAGAAGGAATGGAAAGGATAGGAAACCAGGCACATAATCTAAAAAAGAACTCAAGATCTCAAGGAGGGGTCACTTAGAAAATTAGAAAACTTCATGGTTGGGAATTGCAGTACTGAGAAGATAGAGAAAATGGATTTACTTTAGTGGTGTCACTATCTTTTCTTCACTCAAAACCCAGGAAGAGAACATACTTCTATGTGAAATCCTGGAATCTATAGCCAAAATTTCATCTTTTTCTATCCCACAAGGTTAAAAAAAATTACAAAAACCCGCAAGTGAGTAAGTTTGAACTATCATGGAGATTAGTTTACAGCTCTCTATTTTGTTACAAGTAATTGATTTGAAAAATTGGGCATTTTATATTTTGTTTATTACAAATCATGAGAAAGAGCTCTTACAACCCGCCTCAGCACAGGCATATCTAAGACAATCAAGACTTGGTTGTGACTATGGCTCTGGGTCACTCTTTGGCTTTGAAGCAGGCAGGACTGCCCCAGAGGCTTTCAGAATACATTTGCCTCTTCAGCTGAGGTCCAAAACAATTGCCTTGCTATAAACTGGATTTACATGGGAGGAACACATGCGAAAAAACATAGTTGTCACTAGTGGGAAGAACTAAGGAATTTACTTATTTAAAAGGCAAATTCAAATGTCTCAGAGAACACTAAAATGACAAGGTATGATCCCCTAGACTCCAGTAGCCAAATAAGGGTAACTATGGTAGAAGAGAAGTTAAGACCTGAATTAAAATTCTGCCTCCTTCATTTTGACTAGGATTTTGATTTTACATAACTTAGACACTTACTTGTCCATGTTCTTTATTTGCTTTCATGTCTGCATATTCTGTTATTCTAGATCATAATTCTTAACTTCCATAAAGATATGTAGGCTGTTACATAGTTCCATGGAACGTATGATTTTAATGATCTGATCTTTGGAGCCATTACCCCTACAGAACTTTAGCCTGTGTTTCATTCAGCATATGTATTTGAGATTGCTGTTCTGTCTTCCATCATTTATTACTCATCATTGAATACCCAGGTGTGAAGAACCATTCTGAGTTCAGAAAGCCCTAAACAACGGTCTCGAGAAATTTCCCTTTGGATTCATTATTATTAATTCTGAAGGAAACACAACAGCCTAGGATTTGTGAACCTCATATTATGGAAAGTTTTACTCTACAGTCACACGAATTAAAACTGAAATCACTTCCAGGAAACAACAGTCCCGTTCTTATTTTTTAAGCATTGAGATTATGTATAGTTGATGAAAACTAATTTGCTTTAATTCAATTTCCAATAGCTTATTATAATATTGGCTTTCCCTAATAAAGTCTATCGAGCCAAAATTAAGTATTACAAAAATAAATAGAATAGGGCACATAACCAATAGATACTAAATTGGAAATATAATTACAGATCTTCAGACTGTCCTGTCTAATGAGGCTATAGGAAAGCCAACTTGTTAAAGGACCTTAAATTGTGCTTTATGTTCAATTCTGACCTAGTCTCTCCCTAACCCCTTCCCTCTACTATTGGCACCTAGCCAATTAATGGCTACACTACTTGTTGAAAATTGGGTTGCCACAGATTTCCAGACAATTGCTTCAGAAAAGGGTTTTGTCTTTCTTCACAAAGGCTTAATTGGAAACCTCCTGTCCCTCTGTTAGAGAAAGGCTAGTGATAACTCAGATGCAGGAATCTCAGGATCTCAACATGCTGGAAAGAGGATTTTCACAGGTCTTTAATCATGATCAACCCAAGGAAATGCACCCAATTTTACTGCATAAACTGTTTATTTTAGTTTTAGTGTTTGTAATTACTTGTTATCCTCCACTTTTGTCACACTGTCAACATATTAACTTCAGCAGTGATCAGGAGGGAATTAAGTATTCTGAAAAATAAACAGGGCACCTCTGTCAGGCCTTCAGAGGTTGAAGAAATAAGAATACAGTGAATCACATGAAACTCTACCTCCTTGCCCTCCCTGCCCCTAGTGAAGCTGTGACAGTGGATTCAAAGTTTGTTCTCTTTTCATGAAATTCCAATATGAGTAGGTATTAAGGTGTTATGGCAGAGTAAGATTATAGACTTTCCTGGAATGGACCTGAGAGATAACCTAGTCACACCCTTAATCCAAAACACAGTTTCTCACTCCTGGAATTCTCATTAAATATTCATCTTTCATATCCATTCAAACACCAAGATAAATGTGTAAAACTATACTGAATTTGCTTGTTCATCCTCACTGCCATTACTATAACCCAAGCTAACACTGTTCCCTGATTAAACTATTGCAATATCCACCGAATTATTACTTCCTTATTCTCAGCCTCACTTACTTGTTTTCCTTTCAGCACCTGGAATGATCTCTTGAAACCAATCCATGTCATTTCTTTTCTTGGATGATTACTTCTTCGTGTTAAAATAAAGACTAACATCTCAAGAACCCTGCAGGATCTGGATTCTGCATAACCTTCTGGTCCCATCTCAGAATACCCCTCCCCATGATGACATCTCTCCATCCGTACTGGCTTTCTTTTTGTTTCTTATTTGCAATGACTAACTTTCTGTCTCCTGTTTATGTGCTTCCTCTGCCTCTTCATTTGGCATCCATACAGAGCAGCCTTCCCAGAGACTCTCAGACTAGCCTAATTCTCCCACTGATGAGGAAGCAGAAGGCTAGCAGAAGACAAAGCATAAACTGACACCCTGCAACCTCCCCCCAGCCCCCCACTCCTAGGTGGGATATGTGTGATATTCTTCCAGGAGAGCTCCCAACTGTCTTAAGGTTATTGCTTTACTAGAGGGAAAAACAACCTTAACTGGATAATGGCAAGGCCTCCAGTATCATGTAGGTCCTCTTTAGCATATGAAAGTTCTTTTGAAAATGTCCCTTTTTCTTACCTCCCCCAACCCCATAGTATATAATCAGTTGCTCCTCACAACCCCAGTGCAGCTCTTTCTGCCCATGGGTCCTGTCCCTGTGCTTTAATAAAACCCCCTTTTTGTACCAAAGACGTTTCAAGTCTCAAGAATTCTTTCTTGGCCGTTGACTCTGGACCTCACCCGACCTCACCTATATTCCAAAACCACATCACCACTATAAGTTACTATAGATCTTGTACTTGTATTTAATTGAGTTTATCATAATTGAAATTCAAGTATCTGTTTATAGGTTTTATATCTCCCCTCCTCAACCAGGCTATAGGCTCCATGAAGTAAGGAATGTTCCTATGTCAGTCTCCATTTTAGCCTTGGCACTTTAAAAAGTGTCTGACATATGGTCTGGCTCAATAAGCATTGGTTAATCAAAGGAGTAGCTGAATAAATGACATTCATTAAAAAAATAGCATTTCCAACTACTCCTTTGTGAGATGGACCATCACACCAATTGCACAATAAATTCCATCCATTCTTAGTCTGGTTCTCGAGCTACACACAATTGGTCCTATATGGATTTTGAGATAGTATATTTCCTTATGCACTTACTGCTATTTTTTAGGATGACTTTTACTGTAACATTATCCACTTTACATAGCATTAGTTTTCAACTGCTAGCTGCTCTCCTCAGGATCTTGATTTCTATGTTACTTCAGGGATTTATATTTAAACCATCATTCACACTCACTTTAACCTGCTTAAATTGCTCAAAGAGGTAAACTTCAGAGCTGAATCCTTAAGGTAATTGTCCCTCCTTTTGTTCTAAGAACACTGATTGGTTTTTCAACCTCCCTTACATTTTCCTCTTAGTTTCCCTTTCCCTCTGAACAGCTTCTACTTTTTTGAATTAACAATCATATCCTCTACTCCATTCTATCAATCCTGCATGCATTCCCTTGGCAATTTCATCTTCTCCCATAGGCTTCACTAGCACCAATGACTGGTGACTGCTGTTCTTTATCTCTTTCTCTTATTCAGCTTCTGAGTTGCAAGGAAGAAGCTTAAACAGCTATTTGAAAGTGTTTCTCAAGACAGTCTTTTGTTCAATGTGCAAAAATATTAATTGGATGTTTGTGCTAGTAGATATAGTTGCAGTTTGTTGAACAATGTACTCACAGCTTATGACATTGGCCCTCTGCTCAGTGTCACTTTGGACATCAGATTTGAAGAACTACAGGGCTTTGCCTGCAGTCCTGTCTGTAGCTTATTTATCTATTTTTATTTGACATAAAAGTGACTTATAAAGCAGGCATGTAAATAATGCAAGAAACACAAACTGCAAAGCTCAAATGCAAAATATAGGAGATAGAAGAATCAAAATTGGATAGAATTAAAAATAGGGTAAAAATTGAAAGCATGAATTTTAATTAGGATTATAATTAGGATAAATGTTATTTACCCTAATAGTCTTATACTTGAGTTCAAAAATCATAAAAAATGCAGAGATGCTTGAGATCTTATTTAAAAACCAGTTCATGCAGAATGAGAGCAGTTTATTAGGCTGCATGTTCAATATGATGAACCAGGGATATGGTGTAGTTACAAAAAGGAGATGCAATTTTAGGCTGAATAAATATAAAAATATATACAAATATATATAAATTTAAATATACTAAAAATAAGAAATTGAGCAATTGTATTGCTTTTGGCACAGGTCAGAAAACATCTGTTGTCTGCAGTTTTGGGCATCGTGTTTTGAGGAAAATATTTATCGAAGTATATACTAACATCGAAGACTGATGAGCAACAATGTCTAATATCATTTCCTGTTTGCACACTGACAAGATAAAAATAGGAAACACTGCTAAAAAGAATAAAGGATAAAAGGATGGAGGCATTATTTCTTTTGTAAATCCCTCCTGGGATAGAGAGTATGTTTTATCATAAAGTGACTCTTTAAACTACATACAGGGATCTTCCCCCCCCCCATTCATGGTTAGGATTGATTGTACTGATAACTTGATATTGCTGATTACATAGATGTTTATATTCTCTCTCATTTTCTTTTTATGTGGGTATCCTAGAATTCCAAAACTATGTTGATGTCAGGCAATTTGAAAGCTTATGTCCTAACTACTTATGAAACAAAGCAAAACAAACCTCTAACATTTCATTTTTAGCTTCTTTAAGTGGCAGTAAACTATGGGTTTGAGAATTAGATAACCCTCAGGGAATTCTGGCGCTGTTATCTACTAGCATTATGACCTGGGCAAGATATAAAACCTTACTAAGTCTAGTTTCTTCATCTGTAAGATGGAGATAACAGTGGCATTAATCCCTTTATTCACTGATTTGATACAGATTCACTGTTTTCCATTTCAACAGTAAATTCCAATTCTTAACCTAGGCTTCATTCAAGTTTTATTTGCTTCTTTGGGTATACTGATTGTACCAAATTTTTCCAGTCTTACATTATCCAAAGAAAAGAACTAAACCATATTATTTAATACTAAAATAAATTAGGAAAAGAAAAGTAGTAGCTTCTTACCTTTTGAATTTACTAATGTCTCTATCTTCTTATTTATAGAAACCAACTACCTCTCAAATGTCCATTTATTAATTATTCATTGTTTCTACTTATGAATAATATAGCAGAAATGATATTTTAGATGATGGAGTTAATTACCTTTCTATTCCATTTACCTCTTTATTGAAATTTTCCCTCAAGTTATCAAGAATTATGTCTCCCTTATCTGGTAAGATGACTGCAATATGGACTCAAAAGACATATTCAAACAGGTTTGGGTAGTAATTTTGGTCAAATAGATTAGTGATGATCAACAGAGCTAGAAAGTAAATTATTAGTCTATATATATTAAAAATAATCTAAAAAGAGTTTTGTAGGTAACTGCATATGATGTTGTAAGGCAAGGCAATGTTTTTTAAAATGTAAAACAAGTTAAGAAATGTAAAAAATAAACATTTGGTTTAAAATAGAAATATGTTCAATTGCACTACTGGGTTTTTACTCCAAAGACACAGATGTAGTGAAAAGAAGGGCCATATGCACCCCAGTGTTCATAGCAGCAATGTCTGCAATAGCCAAACTGTGGAAAGAGCCAAGATGCCCTTCAGCAGATGAATGGATAAAGAAGATATGGTCCATATATACAATAGTATATTACTTAGCCATCAGAAAGGATGAATACCCAACTTTTACATCAACATTGATGGGACTGGAGGAGATTATGCTAAATGAAGTAAGTCAAGCAAAGAAAGTCAATTATCATATAGTTTCACTTATTTGTGGAACATAAGGAATAGCATGGAGGACATTAGGAGAAGGAAGGGAAAAATGAAGGGGGGGTAAATCAGAGGAGGAGACTAACCATGAGAGACTATGGACTCCAAGAAACTGAGGATTTTAGAGGGGAGGGGGCTGGGGGATGGGCTAGCCCAGTGATGGGTATTAAGGAGGGCACGTACTGCATGGAGCACTGGGTGTTATATGAAAACAATGAATCATGGATCACTACATCAAAAACTAATGATGTATTATATGGTGACTTACATAATAAAATTAAATTAAAAAAATAAAATAGAAATATGTTAATTCTCAATGTTTTGATATAGCTATCTTGTTTTTTCAACTGATTAAAAAACACTTATATTTTAAGTTAAACTTAAAAATGGCACATCTCACTTGATATAGAAATTTGATATTCTGATAACTTAGAATTCTTACATTGGTAAGGGTTTTTATTATCTAAAAATCACTCATTGATAAAATAATATCTGAGATAATTTCTAAATTATTCACCAATTAGAGAAGGAAATGTTGAACTATCTCAATAAGCTAATCTTTCTATGATACATTAGTTGACAAACAATAAGTTTCTAGTGTAATAAAGCAAGCATAAAAAATTCCTATGCAGACGAGTGACATCAGCAAGATGGCCAAATAAGATGCCCTTGTCTGTATCCCTTCTCCCTCAACAATAATTTGGCATTCATCCACAGACAAAGTGCCTTCTGGGAGCTGTGAGATCCAGCGCCAATACACCAAGGGACTCAGTGGGAGTCCTATTGAACTCTGCCTTGTGAAATGGGCATGTAGAGCTCAGTCCCACCTGGAGCCCTGAGGTGGCTCAGAAAATGGCTCTAGTCTCTCTCAACTATAGTCCAGTTGCCTCTAGGGAACTCTGATTGAGATAATTTGCCCATGGTGGAGAGAGTCTTCGTGGAGTCCAGTGAAGGAATTCCAGCAAACCACTAGAGAAAAAACAACATCCAAGTTTGGACACATTGGATAAGAGAAGAGAAACCATTTGATTTTTCCCATATCACCCGTCTCATAATGTGGCATAGCTCAGTGTCAAAAGAACCCTTTTCAGCCATGATTTCTTCTGTGTAAGAAAGTGAGAACATGCAAGTGAGTGCCCAACTTCCCTAGCTGTGCAGGACACTGCCAAAGAAGCCCATTTCTCTCTTGTCTCATCCAGAGTACTGAGTCATGAGCTGTACAACCAGAGGGCAGTGAGCTGATGGGAGAATAGAACCCAGGGCTCTGAGTATATCTAAAAGTGTGTAGATTCTACAAACAGTGTCATAGACTCCTTCAGGAGACCCACCCCTGAGCCACAGGGGTGCCTTACCTGTGCATTTCCCCAGATGGCCCATAGGCACCCTAGCACTCCACGTGACTTACCTATACACCTCCCCACCCCATAGGCAGCTCCCTGTGGGTACTCCCCAGTGGCTGTGAAAGCAAGCTTTCACAAATGGCTAGTAAATATGTACAGAAAGCCAGCTAAATCTGTGGGTAGGAAAGACCACAAATTTGAGCCTTTACACTGCCTTGGAGAAGCAAAAGGGAGGGTGTTGGCACCTGGCATGGTGTATTACAAGAAAGCATACAACCTTAAGAATTCTGCCATAGAAGGGAGCAATAAGTGCATGGTAGATGCATCTATAAAGGGGTCTGAGAAAATCTCAGAATCCCTAGCAGGGCTAACAGAGGTTTTTCCTCTCTGGAAGGAGTCAGTAATAACTAGAGGAGGTGACTGCTATTTCAAATGTGAAAATAACAATGCAAGACTTTAAGGAACATGAAAAATCAATGAAATGTGACACCAACAAAGCATCACAGTATTGTTTCAGTAACTGACCCCAAAGAAATGGAGATGTGCTATTTACCCAATAAAGAATTCAAAATAGCTGTTTCAAGGAAGTTCAATGAGCTATAAGAAAACACAGAGAATTCATTGAAACTAGGAAAACAATACACACACAAAATGAGAAGTTTAATGAAGAGATGGAAATCATAAAAAAGAAAAAAAAAGGAAATTCAGGAGCTGAAGAATACAATGAATGAAATGAAAAATGTAAAGCAGAAATAAATGAAATAGAGACCAGGAAAACAACAGAAAAGATTAATGAAACTAAGAGCTGGTTTTTTGAAAAGATTAACAAAACTTATAAACCTTTAGCTAAACTAAGAAAGAGAAAATTTAAATAAAATCAGAAATGAAAGAGGAAACATTACAACTGATACTGCAAAAGAAAAGCAAAGAATCATAAGAGACTACTATAAATAATTATATACCAACAAATTGAATAATCTAAAAAAAATTCCTAGAAATGCATGGCCCACCAAGACTGAATAATGAGGATCTAGAAAATCTAAGCAGACCAATAATGAGTTAAAAGATTGAATCAAAAACCTCCCAGAAAATAAAAACCCAGAAACAGATGGTTTCATGGGTAAATTCCACCAAAATTCTACCAAATTCATAAAGAATTAGTGACAGTCCTTTTCAAGCTCTTCCAAAAAATCAAAGAGAGAACATTCCCAAACTAATTTTATAAGGCCAGCATTACCCTCAAACCCAAGCCAGATAAGGATGCTATAAGAAAAGTACAGGCCAATATTTCTGATGAATATAGATGCAAAACTTCTCAACACAGTATTAGCAAACAGAATTCAACAGCACAGTAAAAAGATCATACACCATTATCAAGGGTGATTTACCCCTGGGATGCAAGAATGGTCCAATATGTACAAATCAATAAATATGATACACATTAATAGAATGAGAGATCAAAATTCTATGATTATCTCAATAGATGCAGAAAAAGCATTTGACAAAATACAGCATCCATTCATGATTGAAGAGCGCTCAACAAACTGGGTATAGAAGGAGTGTACCTTAACTTAATAAAGGCCATATATGTCAAACCCACAGCTATCATCATACTCAACAGTAAAAGGTTGAAAGCTTTCCCTCTAAGATTAGGAACAAGACAAGTGATCCATTCTGACCACTTTTATTCAACATAATACTGGAAGTATTAACCAGAGCAATTAGGCAAGAAAAAGAAATAAAAGGCATCCAAATTGGAAAGGAAAAACTAAAATTGTCTCTGTATGATCATGTATATAGAAAATCCTACAGACTCCACCAAAAAAAAAAAAAAAAAAAAAAAAAAACCCTACTGGAACTAATCAACAAATTCAGTAAAGTTACAGGATGCAAAATCAACATGTAGAAATCAATTGCAATTCTATACACAAATAACAACCTAAAAAAGATATTTAAAAATTCCATTTGTAATAGCATCAAAAACAAAATACTTAAGATTAAATTTAACTAGGAGGTAAAAATCTGTACACTGAAAACTATATAACTGTGATGAAATTGAAGACAACACAATATAAAGACATCCCATGTTCATAGATCTGAAGAATTCATATTGCTAAAATGTGGGTACTCTTCAAAGCTGTCTATAGTTTCAATCCTGATCAAAATTCCAATGGAATTTTTCATACAAATAGAAAAAAAACCTTACAATTTATATAGAAAAAGACACTAAATAACCAAAGCAATCTTGAAAAAGAACAAAGCTGGAGGCATCACATTTTCTGATTTTAAACTATATTACAAAGTTACAGTAATGAATACAGCATGGCACCAACATAAAACAGACCTAACCAATGGAACACAATAGAGAGCCCAGAAATAAACCCTTACATACAACTATCATTTGGCAAGGTACCAGTAATAGTCAATGGGGACAGGATCATCTCTTCAATAAATGGTATTGGGAAAACTGGATAATCACATCCAGAAGGATGAAATTGACCCCTATCTTATACCAGTTACAAAAATAAACCTGGAAAAAAATTAAACTGGAATGGATTAAAGACTTCAATATAAACCTGAAACCATAAACTCCTGGAAGAAAACATTGGAGAAATGCTTCTTGACATTGATCTTAACAATGATTTTTTCAATATGATACCAAAAGCACATGCAACAAGAGCAAAATAAATAAGAACTACATTAAATTAAAAAGCTTCTGCACAGCAAAAAGATCAATCAACAAAATGAAAAAGCAACCTAGAGAATGGGAGAAAATATATGCAAACCATGTATGTGATAATGGGTTCATATGCAAAATATAAAAGGAACTCATATAATTCTATATCTAAAAACAAAAAAACCCCAAACAATCCAATTAAAAAATGGACAGAGGACCTGAATAGACATTTTTCCAAAGAACATATACAAATCACCAACCGATGCATAAAAAGATGCTCACTATCACTAATCACCAGAAAAATGCAAATAAAAGCCACCATCAGATATCACCTCACACCTGTTAAAATGCCTATTATCAAAAATACAAAAGATAATCATTAGCAGGGATGTAGAGAAAAGGGAATCCTTGTGCACTGTTGGTGAGAATATAAGTTGTTACAGCCACTATGGAAAACAATAATATAATCTTAATTCTCAGTATATATCAAAAGAAATTAAATCAGGAGCTTGAAGAGATTTGTATTCCTATGTTCACTGAAGCATTATTCACAATAACCAAGATATGGAAATAATCTAAGTGTCTGTTGATTGACAAATGCATAATGAAGATGTGGTATAGATATACAATGGATTATTATTAAACCATAAAAAGGAGGAATTCCTGCCATTTGTGACAACATGGATGGACCCTGAGGGCATCATGCTAAGTAAAATAAGTGAGAAGAGAAAGACCAATACTGTATTATCTCACTTATATGTGGAATCTAAACAAACTAAATTCATAGGAACAGAGAGTAGAATGATTGTCGCCCAGGGCTGGGGGCAGAAGAAATGATGAGATGTTGGTCAAAGAGTACAAACTTCCAGTTATAAGATGAATAAGATCTGGGAATCTAAGGTATAACATGGTGACTATAATTAACAATACTGTATTATATACTTGGTAGTTGCTAAGAGTGAATTACCCCCCAAATCGTAATTCTGTGAAGTGATAGAGATGTTACTTATCCCTATCATGGTAATCATTATACAATACATAAGTGTTTATCAAATTAACACATTGTACACCTTAAACTTATATGATGTTACATATCAATTATACCATGATAAAGCTAAAAATTTTTTTTAAAGATTTTATTTATTTGAGAGAGAGAGTACAAGCTGGGGAGAGAGGCAGAGGGTGAGGAAGAAGCAGACTCCCCACTGAGCAGGGAGCCCGATGTCAGCTGCAGCATGACCTGAGCTGAAGGCAGATGCTTAACTGACTGAGCCACCCAGGTGCCCTGCTAAAAAAATTCTTATGCACTTCTGTAGTTAAGGTATTGACTAACTCAAATCCTTATAAAAATTCAAAGTTGTTCGATTCCTTTCTCTGAATGTTAAAATAATGGAGTTAAAAAAAAATTTGACCTAAGTAGTTATATATCATCTATTAATTTTCTCATAGAGAAATATAATGACTATCCCGATCAGGATCATTGTGTCTCCTCTAAATGTTTTTTTTTCAATGTATAAAAGGCAGTCAGTGTTGGTTATCGCTAGTAAAGATATCAGATGGGGAAGAATTTTTTTTTTCAAATTTGGTATTTTATTTTATTTTTTATTTATTTATTTTTTTTGGTAATGGCATTTTGTATTGAAACCCTACCTTTTTTTTTTTTATTCTTATGTTAATCCCCATACATTACATCATTAGTTTTAGATGTAGTGTTCCATGATTCATTGTTTGTGCATAACACCCAGTGCTCCATGCAGAACGTGCCCTCCTCAATACCCACCACCAGGCCAACCCATCCTCCCAACCCCCTCCCCCCCCAGAACCCTCAGTTTGTTTTTCAGAGTCCATCGTCTCTCATGGTTCGTCTACCCCTCCGATTTTCCCCGCTTCATTCTTCCCCTCCTGCTACCTTCTTCTTCTTTTTTTTTTCTTAAGATATATTGCATTATTTGTTTCAGAGGTACAGATCTGAGATTCAACAGTCTTGCACAATTAACAGCGCTTACCAGAGCACATACCCTCCCTAAATTTGGTATTTTAATATTACACCAAGACTTCATGTGTTTTCATATAATTCACATGCTAGGATATATTTTAATAAACAAATAGGAAATTATCAATTATTTTTTAATAATTGTTTATTAGGTATTTTGGTACAAGAGATTCTTCAAAGCCCTAATACCACAGAGACAAGATTTTCACAAGTGACACACATAAAATTAATTGAAAATGAGGTACATGTAAATTCAGAATTTTAAGAATTTATACTTTCTGAAGAAATACAGAAAAGTAGAAAGCAGGTGAAGGAAGACTGCTCAGGGAAGTTGTCACAGGAAGTTAATTACTCTTTGTTGAGTTTATTTCACATGTGTTATCATAGACTTTTTCTTTGTTAAACTGAATGCTTTGAGGAGCAGTCTAGATCTGGATCTTTTTTTTGACATAAACCATAGGTAAAATGGATATAAATTCTGGACCAGCTATTGAGAATTTCTACCTAACATTAAAATAATCTCCCAATCTAGGAAAACATTTTTAAAGAAAGGCCTATACAGAACCATTTTGAATATTTCATACAATATAACATCATGAAGATCAATTGCCTTTTTTAGTCTTTAACTATACCAGTCTTTGAGCCAATGATCTGATTGGTGAGCAGACAACATTATGGGGTTGTAAAGAGACAATTAGACGAAGATCCAGATCTCATCTCCTATTCTGATTAAATATTGAAATTATTTTATTTATTATAACAGCTTGGGAAAATTATCTGGCTGATTGTTGAGGAATAAGTTGGTGAAGGATTACAGTTGGGAACTGGACAATACCTAACTATAATGTCCCAAAATTATAATAAATTCTAGTATCAGTTTTAGAATCTCTGCTGGTAAGATGTTAAGTCTCCAGATAATGGTGTTTTCTTTATGTTTCATTAACCAGTTTTCTAGTGTATGTCCCCACTGTAGATATAACTGTCTTTGGCAAAACTTCATTGTATTTGTCACATATATGTATTTGAATCCTCAACATCTTAACTTAGGCTTTTAGAACTGGAAGGGAAATCATAGGCCAACTACTGTATCCAGTAAAGTTCTCTGAAATGATCCTGATAGATTATTTCCAGAGATAGTTGGCCTCTTGATACTAAGAACCTCAACACCTCATAAGGCAACTCTTGAAGTAGTTAGAAGATTCCAGTATCTATCAAAGAATTTATTCTACTGAACAATATTTCCTGCTAGCATTCTCCACCAAATTGTCTCCATTCCTCTTATAGACCTGTATATCAGTAAGTCTAATTTCTGTTTCACTGGCACTTCTCTCATTATTTAAATACAGGCCTCACCTCACCCCAGTGACAGTCACTTACTGAGTGCCTATAGTTCTATGGGCAGTATGCTAGCCATCACAAGTTTCTTCAGTCTTCATCTTATGATTTGCCCTGGGGGTCAGATCACCTCTGTTCTCACCAGGTTCCGCTCAGGGATTCAAATATCAACAAACATATATCCCACTCACATCATATATTAGGAGTACATGACACACAGGCAAAAGCTGTGTAGTCACGTCTTTTACTAAAAAATCCTTATATGGTATCTGAATTCATTACTGTGGTAGACACAGGCTAAATACTCACCAATCCCCTGTCCTCTTTTTGGACACATAGGAAGACTATTTCCCAGCTTTCATACTTATACAGGGGCAATGTAACAGGAAGCTGACAAACATAGGGTGGTCAAAGTGATGTAAGGTACTTCCATGTCTGGCATAGACCTCTGTGTCATTGTCACTCTTTTTATTTCCAAACCACAATGGAAATGTCACAAGCCTGAGAGAAGCTTGGACCCCTGAGTCATCCTCTGGACAAAAGCTATCCAAATGACATCAGATTCTAATATGAGTAGCCTACACTAAGTCCCTGAGAGTTTGTTTCTCTTTTACTATGAGTCTAACCTCCTTCAGTTTGCTGAGGGATGGATGCCTGAAGTGAGGTGCTGTTGTAACCCCAAATTAGGTTCATGAAATTGGTTTAACAATTGGGGGGCATGCAAGCTAAAAATTGATATCAGATGCTAGAAAGATGGGATTCAGTGATATACAGAGGAAAAAAATACTAGTAAAATTGTTACTCAATAGATCCTAGAAGGCAATGCGTTTGCCTAATGAGATTATGGCACTAAAGCAAGATCTGGAAAACAAAAATGTTAGCTGTATGTGTTTTTTGGGTTTTTTTTTTTAAGATTTTATTTTATTTATTTATTTGACAGAGAGACAGCAAGAGAGGGAACACAAGCAGGGGGAGTGGGAGAGGGAGAAGCAGGCTTCCCGCCGAGCTGGGAGCCAGATGCGGGGCTCGATCCTAGGACCCTGGAATCATGACCTGAGCGGAAGGCAGATGCTTAACGACTGAGCCACCCAGGCGCCCCTGTATGTGTTTGGTTTTATTGTCTGTGCTTGGTGAGGGGTTGTAAGACAGACATAAGTTAAAGAAATAATTGGCTAGTTTCAAAAAGATAGGAAAGAGAACAGAGAGAATCCAGAAAAGTAGTACCTTACTTTGACAATTGCTTCTAGACCAGTATTTTCAAATAGAAATATGAGTAACACAGCTAATTTAAAATTTTCACTAGGAAATATGTCTACCAAGACATATTTAAAAAGTAAAAAGAACCTAGTGAAATAAAATTTAATAATGTCTTTTAAAATTTTTTATGAAATAGTATTTCAACATGCAATCAATATAAAAATCTTAAGTATTTTACACTTTTTTCATACTAAGACTTCAAATTCCAGTATGTACTTTACACTTACATCACATCTCAATTTGGACTAGCTACACCTAAATGTTCAGGAGCCATATGTGACTGGTAAGTATAACATCAGACAGTACTATCTATCTAAATAGATATAGAATTTTGTAAAGTTTCTGTGTAACAATGGGCCAATTAAAGTTCTCACTTGAGTAAAGTGATTCAGGAAAGACCAGGTTAGGGTACAGCTATCTCTATTATTGAGGACATCTCTAAGGTGGCTGCCATCATAGAGACACATAGTGTAAAAAAGCAACTTAATTAGATTTAAAAGTTGTACCTTGCAAAGAATATTGAGAGTAGTCGCTAAAGCACATCGATCGGAAGTTTAATAGTTTTTCTGGGAAATGCATTGCCAAAGAAATCATACGTTCAATTTAAACATAGCTGACTACTGAAGATTTAAAATCGAGTTTTCAGTTCCCAACTTTTCATGGACAAGAATCAGCTTTTAGGTCTATATAGGCCCTTAAGACAGTATGTTTCCCAATGCTCAAATCAGAGATTAAGATCAGGTAGTATAGAGCTGGGCAAGAGAAGAAAAACACCCTAATCAGGTAACCCACCTTGAATCCTGGTAGGGAGTCTTTTAAAATAACTGTCAAGCTGAGTTTCAGAATTACTAAGGATTGGTGACTGCTATATTTCTCATTTGTTCCATTTTCTGAATGATAAGTTCTACTGGATTATTCAGTTTCTATTCTGTCACTATATGGGATGTGACAAGAGGTATACAACGTCTTTTTTGATGCATAGGTCACTGGATGAAGAATCACAAAGAAAATGGCGAAAATGACTGTCCTTCTACCATAAAACCACCTGGTGTAATCACACATTTTCTTACTCTCTATAGCAACTATAGATACTGTGTTGAAGATGACAGCTTCACAAGATGGAAGGAGCCTAGTCCCTGAGTCACTACTTGGAAAAAAGCCACCCAACAGAGTTGCTCAACCTACATCAGATCATGGCATGAACTAGAATAAATCCCCATGCTGTTCAGTCACAAGGTTTTTCTTGGTGGTTGTTACAGAAGATAGCAAGCATGACCCTCAGGAACCCCTTTCTCTAGAAAAGCTCCTAGACTTTAGCATAAAAAAAGTAGCCACCTTCAGCCACCATCAAGACACTTTGCACTTAATAGACCAAAGAAAAATAATGTATGAATAAATAATGAGGCAATAGTTCAAATACTCTAAGGTGGATCATGCTTAGGCTCTCACTTGAAACAAAAGATCAACTGCTTTTATCATGCACTGGGAATGTAAAGCTGGAAAGTTAAAAGAATATCTTCATGCTCCATGTATTGTGACCTTAGTGCCCATATGGAAAGCCTTTGCTGTTTCAAGGGTTCGTTGAAAATAGCTGGTATCTGACCTGTTTTGATCTCCATCTAAGGTTGTTGTAACTGAATACTTTGTGTCAGTGTGAGTGTGTTTGCAGTTGAGTGTAAACAATGAGAACTCTTCATTTCTGTGCAGCTTTTCTGTTAGCCTTTCTGTAAGTGGAGCATGGAATTTTGTATGCCCTCTTTTAGCCGGAGTGGCATTGTAAGGATGCAAGGGTTGCCTTGGCAACTCCACCTGATTTAAGCAATAAGACACAACAGAGCATGTTTTATGGGGCAATTAATACATGTTTTGGTACATTTCAACCTGATGTTATTTGCTGCCCAAGGTGCTTATTAATGGTTCTATAAAGCATTTTGCAAACAGCATTGCTCTGATAAAAATAGAAGCATTAATTTTAAAAATTCAATTTCAGCAAGAACTCTGTTTTAATTACTTTTCAGAGATGTTTCCATTTTAAGAAATAGAATCTGATTATTAGCTAGCATAAGACTGGACCCTGAAGAGGACAGAGCACAGCTAAGTTGTGAGGCATCATGCTGCTTTAAAACAGTCTGCTAATGTCACAATTTTTATCACATTCAGATCTAAAAGGAAACCATGAGCCAAAGAGGCTTCAGGCATTCTGACCAGCAAGTGAATCAAGCCGGTTGTAAGTGAAGAATTACAGTAATAATTGAAGAATGGAGTCACAGATGGTGGGTTAGATATCAAAAAATATGAAAATAAACTTTTAAAGACAGAATGTCCCAAGGGAACTTTTTACAAATACATCAGCATTTCTAGGTCAATAATATACCTATCAAATATAAATTGAACAAGAAGGAACATTCATCCCAACATGGATTAAGATTTATATTCTTAGGAAATTGAAGATAAATATCTTCTCTGTATCCACAAGCTTTCATCTGTATCTAACAAAATACATTTGATTAACTTATGGCCTTGGTCCTCAAAGTTGGTGTTAACTATCCCAGCCCACTGTGACCCAAGCCAACTGTCTCTACTTGTTTGAGACTCATTACCATCACCAACTGACCAAAGCTGAAAATCTCTAACTCCTGTTTTAATTTCCAGGTAGGATGGATTTGAAAACCTGTACTCTGTCATTTTCTGTTTTCCTAGCTGTGTCCTAATCAGGAAAAGGGAATATGAGGTAGGGTTTGCAGTTTGAGGACATAGGAGACAGAGGGTTCTTCATGGAGAGGCTTGAAGGTTATTAAGGCAATCTTCACCAGCACTTTTTTTTAACAGCAAAAGCAAACCCGAGAACAAAAGAAAACATCTATCTTTCTTTGTATATCAAAATATGAGACTAAAGTTCTAGATCAGTGGCTTCTAATGTTTATATGAATTATACCTGCTGATATATACCATTTTAGAAATTAAAACTAAGAATTTTAATTTATTAATTCATTTAAAAGTAACAATGATAAATCTTTGTTACCATAAAATAACTTTTATTAAAAGTGCCTTTTCCAAAACAGATTTGTGAGACAAATGGTATTGTGTTACCTTTCTACAAATCTTGTTAATGTCTAGACAAATATAAGAAAGTTGGATTATGATATTTGGTTTTTCATTTAATATGGTAGAATATATTGTTTTCGGTAGTACATGCAGACAGTCTGGGCTTATGAAGTTGCAAAAGGAAGTAGTATTTGAATAGACTTTCTGGGTAATGGTGGATATTGTTCTTTGCTATTGTACCAAAAACATGACTGACAGTTCGTTGTGTTGTAAAAACTGAAACTATCTGAATGAATAGCTTGTGCCTCTTACATTTAAATCTATTTGTCTATCTTACATTTTTTTTCTATCTTACATTTTGAATGGATTATTTTTTATTGTTTTATTTTTTTAAAGATTTTATTTATTTATTTGAGAGAGAGAATGAGATAGAGAGAGCATGAGAGGGGGAAGGGTCAGAGGGAGAAGCAGGCTCCCTGCCGAGCAGGGAGCCCGATGTGGGACTCGATCCCAGGACTCCAGGATCATGACCTGAGCCGAAGGCAGTTGCTTAACCAACTGAGCCACCCAGGCGCCCTTGAATGGATTATTTACTCATGCCTGATTTTGTAACCTCATGTATTGATCATTTGGAAAATATCGGTTCACTGAGCGATGCTGATCTTCCAAATGTTAACACATTGATTATATAATATCCAACAAATCACATTTATTAATATCACAGCCAAGCTCATAAGAGAAATCTTTATGTAGAGAAGCTGCAACTATTATTGAGCTTCTCTATGCTGCAGAAGTGTCTTCTGTGGACTTTTCCATTTCATCGATAAAATACTTTAAAAAAGACGTACTCAAGGGTAGAGATTCAAAAAAATTCGTAATTTTTACTGATTTATCAAGGGCATTTTTAAGTGAAACTGGCTTTCTTTTTTCTTTTTTTTTTGGACCACGTGGCCATGAAGAATACAATGACTACTAATGCCATTTAGTACCACTGCTTTGATTTTTGCTAAAGAGCCAGCAGCTTCATAGTAAAGAGGCCAGTAGCAACTTAGTCTTATTATGAAAACAGTTTTGGTGTCAGAGGGTCTCAGCGGTCTATGGTTTGTGTTTTGACTGCAACTATTCTAGATTTTGCAAAGAAAGTAACCCTAAATTTACTTGATTTAAGTAAATGACTACTGAATTTGCAAATGTAATATTATAAAATGTTCAGTACTCCTCTAATAGAGGAGGCCATAATTGAGCAATACTGAGGAAATACAAAACCCTTCATTGTAAATAGGAATTTCTAGGCTCAGCATGTGAAAAGAATTATTTTTCTTTTGAAGGAAATAACTTTTTATCACAATAATTTTGAAGGATGATTCCTATGATATGTTTATCAGGAGGGTATGGCTTTAAAAATATCTTGTATTGGTCACAATTATTCATATTTTCTTATATTTTTGTGTTGATTTATTATCCTCACGGTATTGATCTTTCAAATTATGTGTCTCCAAGTTTTCAATTTATAAGTTTGTTACCTTAAATAAAAAAAAACATAAGACACTTTTATTCTGGGTAGGTCATTTCTCCGTTAGAATTTTCTTGATAAGACACAGTCCTTAGACAATTCTGTTTTTTAGAATGGGTTATGACATTTTATAGTTTTAGACAGCCTTGAATAAAGCATTCATGTTCTGAGAACACTGCTGCTACTTTAAAACATGGTATCTGAAAAAGAAGAAAACCATGGTGTCTGAAAACTGTATCATAGATACTAAGTCAGAATAAAAAAATAAATAAAACATTTCCAGTCCTTGTGCTTTTGCTCTTAGAGAAACTACTGTCCCTTAAAAGCACAAAGGCTAGAGAGACAAGATTATTTTAATACAAAGTGAGTACATAGCTCATCTGAAATAAAATAAATTAGATGTGAGTTTGCTTGGGAGCTTCAGCAGGTATTGGTAGAGGGAACAATCAATGGTAAAGATGTTAAGGTAGGATTTTTGATTATACTGGCTTACAGAGAAATGAAAAAAGATTCAGGACTGGTTCTTTTAGCATATGTGGCTAATGTCTTAGGAAGAACCTAGCAGGCTCTAATGAGTTGTCAGGTGACCAGATAGAATTTTCAGTATGCCGGAATAAATACAAACAAAGGCTTAATGAATATCTGGAAGGCTTAGCATGGCATCTCTCAAGTTGTTTTGCTCAATGGAGCAAAAGCAAAATCATTTAGCATCTATTCTCTCATCTCAGTGTTGAATGAGCTACCTGAAAACACTGAGTTACTGCCGGGAAGAAGTAAACTATCAACGCAAAGTTCTACATCACAGATGCTGGCTATTTAGCATGCTTTGGGGTCTGCATTCTGTTAACAACACATCAAGAGAATCTGGAAAATGATGTACTTCATAGGAAAGAAATTATGCAGTCATGCAAAGAACATATGTAAAGGACATGTAAAGTCATGATTTTGTAGTACATAATCACTAAAGAGAAGAGCTATTGTTTCCTCTCTAAAGAGAGAGGATAGTTCTATTCCCTTTTTTCAATATAGGTGCCATGATAAAAAAAAAAAAATCTATGTTTAAATAAATGTAAGTACACATCATATGAATCAAAAAGTTGGCTAAAAAGGAAAGAAAAGGATTCAGTATCTTTACTTGGGGAGCAAGAAGAAAAGGGTGCTACCAACTGAAAGTTGGATTAAACTGAAAATTAAATCATCTGTGCTTAGTATAGTTCCCTCATAAAACTACTTTGGCCTTATTTTATAAATACGTGAAAGAATGTAGGACATATAAATCATCACTATGTGTAAAAATTCACCAAAGACTGGATTCAATAAATAATTGTGAACAACTCTAGCAATAACCAAAGTATAATTCTACTTTTTAAAAATTTTTTTTATTATGTTGTTAATCACCATACATTACATCATTAGTTTTTGATGTAGTGTTCTCTGATTCATTGTTTGCGTATAACACCCAGTGCTCCATTCAGTACGTGCCCTCTTTAATACCCATCACCAGGCTAACCCATCCCCCCCTCCCCCCTTGAACCCTCAGTTTAGACTAGTTCTCTACCAGTACTAATTACTAAACATAAAATGATATGGATACTACCAGAAATGTTAGCCTCTTAAGGTTTACAAAAAAGATCTGGTTTTCCCAATCTTTATATTAGTACCATTGCAATAAGAAGATGACTTTATTTAGATGACCTTGTTTTCAAGGAGTTTACAATACTGCTGAAATAGGATAGGTAAAACAAAAAGTTAAGGTCATATGTACTCATCACATTATATAATTAGTGACAAAGATAGCAGAAACATGAAATTCAATTTTAAAAAATTTTGATTATGCTACAAAAATAATCTGGGTCATAATATTTTAGTACTAGAAAGAAATTTTGAGAAAATTAAGCAAAGTATTTATTCAAATGAAAAAAGTAGGGATGACAAGATTAAAAGACTTGACCAAAATTCTATAACTAGAGGTAGACTTAAATTACTTAAATTAAAATCTCCTAAATCCCTGTGTTATTTTCTCTTCATCACGCTAAGCTTCTCACTCAAATGTTGTGTGGATTTTCATCAAACAAAGCTTCATTTTGAGCCATAAAACTAGAAAATTTCAAATGAATTTAAAAAGCCACATTGAATTATTTACTTAGTTATTAAGAGACAGTTCTAAATGAAATCTTGTATATCTCATCCATTGGGATAAATGTTCAACCTTTTCAATCTCACCTGTGCTACTTTATACAACTAATTATTACCAGCCCTGAAAAATGTTTTACATGAATCTGCATGTAATAAAGTAACATATAAAGAGAAAGGCAGGGAATTAAAGAATTGTAGGGTAATATTTAAGAAGGTATGATTTGGGGTCATACTAATAAATAATGGGATTCATTGTTGTGGGTTATTACAAATACTGCTGTCAAAATTACTTACCTATGGAAAAGAAATCATTGCTTGCCTTTATAGTTAAATTCCTCCAGTGAACTTGCAACACAATCTAAGAAAGACATGCTCATTAGTGGCTCATTACTTAGCTGGATAATTGCTGTTCATATCAGCAACACAAATCACAGAAAAAACTTATTAAAGTAACCTATTAATTTTTTTTCCTGACGAGCTTCATTATACAGTATCTTCTCCTAATTAATGTAATCAGTACCGTAAAAAATCCAAGATGAAAGAGAACTATTAGGTCATCTGCATTCAACTACCTGGAAATGGAGAGGCTATTCTCTGCAATGACCAGTCCATTAATCTCAAGCAAAGAACCTCATAGACTCTACCATAAATAACAGCTTTCCCTTTAAAAAGCCTTACCTATGACATTAAGTCTCTTTACTCCTGAGAAAATTCCTTTATTTCTTTAAGAGGAGACCAGAAGCTAAAATTCAGAGGACCTTCTCCACATGAAACTTTTAATGCCTTCTCACTAACTCCAGTGTGAAGCTTTCAAATCTTAAGATATGAAATCTAAAACTATTCCCTTTGCACAGCCTTTAAACAGTGTGACCCACACTAGCTCTCCAGTTTCAGCTTCCTAGTATTGCCTGTTCTCTTAATTTGAATCCTCAAGTTTCAGATAAGTCTTCCTGAGTGTTTGGTGCGGTTTTATAGTTTTCTCTAGCTTTGCTTTAGTCTGTGCCATTCTCCCAGTTTAGAAGGCCAGACTCATTCCCCTCAACTTCTCAAATATGCAGGAAACCTTACACTTTGGCTAGGAAGTTAGAGTAGATGACCCCAAACCTTCTTCCAACAGTCAGATACTATTTTATTTTTTATCAATCCCTGAGATGTCATCTGTCATTCAGATCATATAGACCATAGAGACAAAATAGAAAGTCTAGAATGGAATGATTAGCACAGATATGAAAAAAACAAACAAACTCAAATGCTGCCTTGATTCCTGACCAGTTGCAGCATTATCTGTGGTTTCCCAGTGAATGTTAAATGATAGGACCATATCACCAATAACAGAAAACATTTCTCAGAGGTTACAAACTGTTCACATTGAAGGCATATTTGTAGAAGACAATTATGTGCAAGGATATATAAAGCAGAAATTGTTAAGCAGGGCCACAGACAGAAAATAAAGAGCTGGACTAAAATTGGAGGATCCTACAAATACTTGAGGCCACCAAGGACAGGGTAACAATCCAGGAATGTAACCCAGGCTATAAAGATCTAGCAAGAATTGAAAAGTTATATACAATCAAATGATTAAACTTTGTGTTTAATCTCCTTAATAATTGGGCCTGAAAATTTTTTTTTTTGGTAAAAGATAAATTTTAAAATAGGTAAAGTGATAAATAGCCAATAGATAAAAATAAATACTATCTAGAAATCTATAAATCACCATTTTTAGCTGAACAATATAATGAGAATTGAATGATTTGAAACACATGGTAAGGTACTAGAATTTTTGGATATATGATCACTGACAAAAAAGCACAAAATATCAAGAGAACATGTATACAGTGGTGAGGAAAAAAATCAACAAATGTTATAGAAAAATAATTACCCAAAGAATGCAGGGGCTCCTATTTAATGGCACGCAAGCATAAGGTAAATAAACTATGAGGTACTTGTACGTACTGAACATTTTTTTTTAAAGATTTTATTTATTTGAGAGAGAGAGCATGAGGTGGGGAGGGGCAGAGGGTGAGAAGCAGCAGACTCCCTGCTGAGCAGGGAGCCCTACAGGGGGCTAGACCCCAGGACCCTGAGATCATGACCTGAGCTGAAGTTAGATGCTTAACTGACTGAATGACCCAGGCGCCCCAGTACTGAACATTTCTACACAAATATGGAAGTCCTGGACCTGTAAGTACATAAAGATACTTGCAAGCAGAAGAAAACCCAGAGACTTTGAAGTATGCAGAGTAGTGCATTACATGAGATAGGAGTAAAACAAGTCTCTTGGTGTGGACATTATTAATGCTGTTCATCAACTATTTCTGTTTTCTAGGACACAGTAGGATTGTATATATAGATCACCTTTAAAAATTAGTTGTGGCCATGTGACAGGGTTTGACCAATAAGATATGAGAAGTTTTAAGAACTAGTGCACAAGTCTTCATATTCCCATATTCCTGCCTTGAGAGCTACGGACATCAAGATAAGGAGCTTCCCTAACTTGGGTCCCTTAGTGAGGATCACATGAAGTAGAACTTTTGCCAACCAACCCCAAATTGACAAGAGTGTGAATAAAAAATAAAGTTTTGTTGTTTGAACTCACTGAAATTAAAGGAACATTTTCAGCATAAACTATGTCATCTTGAATGATATATTTGCCTTGGGGAGAATTCTTAGAATACATCTATCTCTTTACTGTATTTGTTATATTTATCATATAACATGGTGAATGTTTAATTGTGACTATTCCATGCCTAAACTCTTTACCTTCTCAAAGACAGGATGCGTATCTCCCTTATTTTGCATCCCTAGGGCCTAGAAAAATACCTGACTTTTAACAAGATCTCTAATGCATTTTTATGGAAGGAGGGAGAGAGGAAAAGAAATGAAGAAAGGAAGGATTGATCCAAGTCTCTTGGGCTTTTCATGCTGATTGTGTATCTAATTCCAGAGAGTTTGTGACTTACATTTATCCCTCCTAGAGATGAATCCATTCTAAAAAACCTTCAAATAGCTGTAATTCTGCAATCATACAGGGAATATTTCTCAAAAAGTGGAGTCTGGAAACCTTTTAGTTTGTTCACAAGTTATACAAGAAATTTTAAAATTTAAGTTTCCAATGGATATCCCTATTGTTTTTAAAGGATATTGTTTTATTTGCATGACCACCTCAATGAATAGTGGATCCTGAGGTTAGGTTCATGTTACAGTCGATTTGGGCCCACTTAAAAGCTAAGTGATTTTATGGCAAGGAGTAAAAGAGAAGGTATAAAAGAACATAATGAGCAACTCTCATTTTGCATATACAAACTTCTAAGAATTCAATAGCAGTTAATTGAGTAGTAAGTGAAGAGTTTTTACTGAAGGTTATTTTTATATACTCAATATTTTGTTGTGGAGGTATTTAACAAGTTGCCTTATTTTCATTGTCAACAAACTCCCAGAGGGTGCTATGCTGCTTGTCTGATGACCATGCTTCAAATAGCAAAAATCTAGAGTTTAGTAAAACATTTGTTTAGTTTCCTCAGACTACAATCTGTCTCTGAAGTAAAAGAAAGCTAGATTGAACTTCCTATTCAAACTTGGTCAAGATGAAATCAGAGCCCAGATACAGCCTGAACACAACTCCTGACTGTCTCAGAAAATGGCATTTTTAGACTCACACAGGAAGCATGTAGGCTTGGTGGAGGCAGAGAAAATGTGTTTGAATCACATCAGCATTTTTAACAGGTCTGAACTTACTTGGTAGGTAAAACATTCACAATTCAGTTGAAGCTAAATTGATCATTTGATCACGGTGTTCTCCAAGTTTATTCTCTTTTAACACTTTTCATCTACTTAAGTGGTTTCACAGAATGAAAGACAATGGATTAGATTTGCAGAGTTTTGTTGGCATAATGGAAAAGAAAATCCATTTTGTGACCAGTTTGATCTATAATAATTAGTTTCACAATTATTATCCAACGTCTTTGAATAATTAATTGGATAATGTTCATGTAGGTTTGAAATTACTTCCATCAAAAGGTTAACATTTATTAGATGTCATAATTATGATATGTACTAAAGGAGTTTAAAATAACAGATTAGCATAGATTTGAAAGCAGTTGTATTATAATGGAAGTAAAACTGGTTGAAATTCAAAATCTGTCTGCATTGGTTTTTTTTTATGTTAGTTACCTTTAAAGGGGGATTGAGAGATGGAGCTCAGTCCAGGGGAAAGAGGAAAGATTGTGGAACCAATGATATCTGGGCTTGAAATTTTCATTGGCCAAGTAATAATTGTGTGACCTGAGACAAGCCAGGTTGTCTGAACCTAAATATATTTATAGATAAAATAGTAAGAATAGGGGCGCCTGGGTGGCTCAGTTGGTTAAGCGACTGCCTTTGGCTCAGGTCATGATCCCGGAGTCCTGGGATCGAGTCCCACATCGGGCTCCCGGCTCAGCGGGGAGCCTGCTTCTCCCTCAGACCATCTCCCCTCTCATGCTGTTTCTCTCTCTTTCTCTCAAATAAATAAATAAATAAAATCTTTAAAAAAAATAGTAAGAATACCTATCTTTCAGGACTGTTGTGAGTATGAGATATAATAAAGTATCTAGTGGAGTGCATACCACAAAGCAAGCATGCATTAGCCATTTATAATAACCATTATCGTGGTTCATATGGTAATTTTTATATTATTTCCTGTGCCACATTTTTAATTAAATAATAACATGAATTATTTTAAATTAAAGCTTACATTTATACCAGAGTACATATTATTAAAGTAATATATTAGTCATGTTATTTTGATATTTCATGAGATGAGGTTTCATTGAAAATAGTAATCACTATTATTAATGAAACATCTGATTAAAATGCTCAGCTTTTAAGATAAAATAATATACTATATGTGAAACTTCTTTTAAAAACTATAAAGTATGATATAAATATGAGTTAGCTTGTCAAGTAGAATGAATTGGCCACACATTACCAGATATACATAGTCAAGATACTGATGCTCAGAATGGGCAAAATTAGGCAAGCTAAATCCATAAGGGAACTTTATAATTCTACTTTTGCCTGTTTCTACTATGCATTACAACTGGTACTGTGAGAAAATTTTTAAAGTGTAAAATGTGATCCTTTTCTCCTGAGAAATTTGAGGACCGAATTCACACATGAAGCAATTAGACTCTTAAATGGTAGAATGTATGGTGCTATATTTTTGTGTATGTAAATACTGAGAAAAGAGTGAACTCTTCGGATAACACAATCATTAAATAAGTCTGTGGAGGTCTTGGTATCTAACGTTTGACTTTGAGGGTTAGGTTGGATTTGGAATGGTTGCTGCAAGCAACAATAGATCACATTCACTGAGCTGAGGATGTCAAGGAGCACAGGCAAAGAGTAATGAATAAGCAAAGAACACTGTAAGCACATCACTAATTGTAGTGAAAAGTGGATCTGTGGAAGACGTGGTCAATATAGTAGGGTAGATAGGATGGGGCAAATTATGGAGCATCTGGACTAAAATACAGCAGTATTTGGGAGCAGTGTGTTAAGTGACACAATAAAGGCAGTGCACTCAGTTAACAGGGGTTGTTCTACGTCGGAAGAATTGGAGTGGAGAAAAATTCAGTCACCAAAAGGCTCACAAATGTTGAATATTTAAAGTACTTTCCCATTTCTCATTTATATTTCAAGTGTTAAATGTGATGAAAATACTGTACAGAATTGAGAAGAGGACAAAGAGCCATATCACTGCTATACAAATGTTAGATCAAAAATTCATTTGTTCAAGAAAACAAATTACAAATGAAGACAGAGATGGTAAGAGACTCAGTTTGTGAGCAAAAGTGGGATATTTTTACACAAAACAAGTGTTTCTCTTTCTGCATTATATGATAAGATGATAAACTGAAAGGGAACTGGTAGCATCCAAAATCATGAGAGTTACCAAATTTGTATTCAGCATGTCATAGGATTATGCAAAAACAACATAAATTCTACAGTCCTTACATTTGTATTCTAACACTTGATGCTGAAGCCCCTTAGCTCCATTTCATTAGAAATCACCAGATATTTGGACTAGCATGGAAGCAATATGTCAAACATAGAATATATTGCAATTCATAAAGTGTTTATTTCCAAAGAATATCTTGTTAAATCTTTATTTAGATATGATTTTGTCTTTCTTCTAAAATAAGCCTGTCTTTATGATGTTGTATTCTCCAGCACAGTGGGCTTTAACTTTTTATACTTAAATAATGCACACCTTTATGCATAACTCACTGTACTCTACATATATGAATTCATCATTTTCATGCTATCCCCAGGTCTTAAAAGATGTAATTCCTATTTTATATTACATAGGAGAGCATTGATTTTGCTAACATGTACCACTGACATGCCTGAACCCACTGCCCAATTCCATCTACCAGTTAAATTCATTCAAGTCAACAGAGAATTCAGTAAAATACCACCAACAAAAACCAATAGGTACAAAATACAAACCAACATGTACACACACACACACAAAATGACTATTTGGGTCACTAATTTTTTACCCAAATTACTTGAACAGTTTAGTGAAATTGGGTGTTCTATGTGATTCCAACCTGAGTATTCAATTACATTTTTATTCCACCAATGGCATTCACCTTTAGGTCAGCTTTGAAGAACATTCATTCATTCATTCATTCACTCACTACTTTTTAAGCATCAGACACTATGCTCAAAGCTGGAGATTTAAAGATGAATATCATCAGGACCCTGACCTTGAACAGAAACTGAATGTCTAGTGTGAGGCAGAAACAAGGCAATTTAACATCATGGCAAATTCTGAGGGTTCTTACAAAAATAATGCATGAGAGGGCATAAATTCATTCATGAGTGAAGGATGCAGGAGTCAGAGAAACCTTGTTAGGATTAGAGGACAGTTTAGCTTCTTGAAGGACAAGTAGGAGTTTTCTACATGGCACCTGTGGGATGTTCCAGGAAGCAGGAACAGCAAAAGCAAAGGAGCAAAAGAATGTGCAAGCCTGATATACTTGAAGAATTCATGATTGTGCAGTATTAACAAAATGTAGAGTGCAAGTTGAGAAAAAGTGGGAGCTTACACAAATGTGATTAGTGAAAGCAAAATCACTGAGAAGCTAGAGAACTCTAGAGAGGTTTAAGCAACAGAGTGCCATGATAGCATATCTTTTTCAAAACATCACAAGTGGCAATATGGAGAATGAATGGAAGTGAGGTACCACTAGGAGACAGACATTAATTAACAAGTTATAGTCTATCTCAACCATATAGTTTTTTTTTTTTTTTACCATATAGTTTTTATTAAACACAGCATATGCATGGACCTGGTAGTTCATTATGGGATACAGTCACTCCATTGATATTTTACCCATTCATCCTTCACTTTCTCTCAGGGCTGATGTACAGCCCAGTTAAACTGTACTAATTCCATACCAAATGGCAGAAAACCACTACCTTGGCCCTCCACTAGCTGTTCCACTCATCTCTCTTTGGGCATCCCAAGACTTTCTCAATCTTTAAGATCCTGCTCTAAGTCTATGGCCAGTATCCTTTTTGGTGGATGGGTGTCAAAGTTATATAGATTTTAAAATATTTAGAATATTAATCCTGCTAATCATCTACCTGTTATTTTATACAAGTCTCCCTCTTGTTCTTGACTCTTGGCTCTCTTCTTGGTTGATCATCTTGTTTGTTTCTCTTTGGACTTCATGTTTGCATTTTGTCTCTCTACCTACTGACCTTTTGTGATCTAACTTGGAGCTATTGACATTTTCTCACTGCTTTTGACTAACTTATTAGTACTGTTGACTTTTTGAGAACTATTTCAAATCCCTGGGCTTGGAAGGATAGGACAGATTCAAGCCAGTTCTTACTGAGAGCACACAAGAGACAGGAGATTCTGATAATAGATAATGCACAGAGACCTAGGGTTTCATCTAAAGCACATTACATGATGGATGAGAGACAGCAAACAGATTTGAAAGTTATTTAAAAAATAAACTACATAGATTTATAAAGGATTAACTATGGATAATTAGAAAGGGAAGCTGGGTAGGGTATTGGCTAGGATTATTCTGAGGTTTTTGATGATTCTGAGGTAGATAGCATTGCTATCATTTGACACAGAGAAACCAGAATGAAATGCTACTTTAGGAAAGAAGACTAAGTTTAATTTTGGAAAAATTTATTTTGAGGGCCTCTGGGACTTCACATGATGATGCTTGAAGATACACAGTGAGGAATTATGAGTATATAGATATAATTTAAATCAATGAGTATACACAGTATTACCTAGGAAGAATATTTAGAGCAAAAAGAGAAATGAATATAGAGAACACCACCACTTATAAAATTCATTGTCATAGAAACTGGTACAAGACATTTTTAAGGAAAGGACAATGTCATCATTGTCAAATAATGCAGGAGGTTCTGATAGGAAAACAAAACAGCATATCTACTGATAAAGACTAATATCAGACCAAATTCAGTGCCATAAAGAAAGTGGCATATTAATTACAGTGGGGTTGTAGGGTAAATAAGAAGGGACAACCATTTGCAACAATGTGGATGGAGCTAGAGAGTATTACGCTGAATGACATAAGTCAGTCACAGAAAGACAAATACCATATTATTTCACTCATGTGGAATTTAAGAAACAAAACAAATGATCAAAGGGTGGGGGGAAGGAGAGGCAAACCAAGAAACAGGCTCTTTTTTTTTTTTCAAAGATTTTATTTATTTATTTGACACAGAGAGAGGAAGCACAAGTAGGCAGAGAGGCAGGCAGAGAGAGAGGGAGAAGCAGGCTCTCCACTGAGCAGGGAGCCGGACGCGGGGCTCGATCCCAGGACCCAGGGATCATGACCTGAGCCGAACGCAGCCACTTAACCGACTGAGCCACACAGGCACCCCAAGGTGCCTTAACTATAGAGAACAATGATGGTCACCAGAGGGGGTCGGGGGGAGGATGGGTGAAATAGGTGATAGGGATTAAGGAGGGCACTGAGTATTATATGGAACTGTTGAATCACTATACTGTATGCCCAAAACTAATATTATACTGTATGTTAACTAACTGGAATGTAAATAAAAACAAAAGAAAGCATATGGGAAGAAAAAGAAGTGACAAGAAGGAAGGGACATTTTGCTTTAGGAAGTTGGTCAAGATCAGAAGAGAACAAGAAAGAGATGTTTGTATTTGTCATGCTTTCCACTTAGAAATCAAAACTAAGGTAAACAATAATATTACAGTTTTAAAACTTGTCTCCAGTAATCAACTATGTCCAAGAGATGGTACTAAACACAATCCCTGCTTTCAAAGATGTTCAGATTCACTCTCATTGTGTGCTAACGTGTAAACAAGGGAAGATTTGTTTTAAAAAACAAATCAAGGCAGTAAAGGAAGAGCTACTGTCTACCATACAAGTTAATTTCACAGGAATAATACAAATTATACATGTTATAAATGCTCAAGGCTATTCTGTTTTGTTTATGAAGGTAGAAAGAAAAGGTGGACTGAATGGTTTTCCATTTATGTCTCCAGCTTCACACTATCTTCCGCACTCTGATCTCTACAAAATTTGATCCATAGGGGCTATATCAGCAGGCTTTCTTACTCTAATTTTCTGTAGGATTCAGCCAGTGGGGAACCATGGAAGGGACTGATGTGAAGAAGGGTGATATCAGACTATTTACTTTCCTGGCTTCCTCCTTAAAGTGTCACCATGGTTTGCCTTGGACCCTCTACTGA
Organism: Neomonachus schauinslandi; assembly: GCF_002201575.2. Classification (NCBI taxonomy): domain Eukaryota; kingdom Metazoa; phylum Chordata; class Mammalia; order Carnivora; family Phocidae; genus Neomonachus; species Neomonachus schauinslandi. Next base: position 30,330,879 of record NC_058416.1, on the reverse strand, counting down.
GAGTCACAGAGCCTGTCATATGGTGCCCTTTCTTCCTGGTATTGTTAACCACTCTAGCTCTCTATCCTGTCAGGTCTTAGTGATGAGGGAGCACAGGGCTAGCTGAAGACAAAGCATAAGCTGACACCCTGCAACCTCTCCCCAACCCCCAGTCCTGGGTGGGATATGTGTGATATTCTTCCAGGAAGCTCCCAACTGTCTTAATGTTATTGCCTTACTAGAGGGAAAAACAACTTTAACTTGACAATGGCAAGGTCTCTGGTATCTTATGGGTCCTCTTTAGCATATGAAAGTTCTTTTGAAAACCTCCCTTTTTCCCTACTCCAAACTCCCAAGTAGGTAATTAGCCACCCCTTACAACCCTGGTGCAGCAGCTCTTTCTGCCCATGGGTCCTGTCCCTGTGCTTTAATAAAACCCCCTTTTAGCACCAAAGAGGTCTCAAGAATTCTTTCTTGGCAATCAGCTCCAGACCCCACCCCACCAAACCTCACCTGTATTCCAAAACCACATCATTAGGATCTTATCAACTATGGGATACCATACATATGGTATGTATGGTATGTATATATTATATATAATACATATATATGTATTTTTTTTCTTGACTACACTTTGCCTACCTTTGTATATAGTCCTTTTATCTTTTCTGAGTGGGTCCTCTGTTTCCTGCTAGGACCCTGACTGATAAAGAAAGCTTCATGTAACTGATGGAAATTGGAACCAGACTGCAGAAAAAGGATTTGAGGGATTGAAGTCAATGAGGAAGAGTTTAAAAGAAGAAGCAATGAATAAAAATACCACTTTAAACAATGGCCTAAGGATGGTACAAGGTATAGGTTAATTTTGATAAAGTAGAAAATGCATGCTGTGAAAATGGGCAAAATAGGCTGTAATTATTACTTTAAAACGATGGTTGTCAACCAGAGAGGACTTGGCCCCCAGGGGATATTTGGCTACATCTGGAGATATTTATGGCTGTCAGGACTGGGTGGGGGTAGGGGGGCCAGGAGAGGGGGGTATGGGCAGTGAGGGAAATGCTACTGACTTCTAGTGGCTAGATCCCAGGGATGATGCTAAGCATCTTACCAGACACAGGGGAGCACAACAAAAAATGATCTAGTTTATAATGTCAATAGTGCCAAGGTTACAAAACCTCACTTCACAGCCAATTGTGGAACTCATTCAGTATCCCTTCACTACTTGTCCTTCCAGAAAAATTCAGCTGGGCAGGGAATATTCATGAATTACTTCAGCAAATACTGATTACATATTTTGTGCACAATACCGTGAAAAGCATTGTATTACAAGAGTGTACAGAAAGAACACAGTCCCTAACCTCCCAGAGCTTTGAATCCTATGGAGGAAGAAGACATTTGTCAAGTAATTATACAAATAAATGTGAAATAGAAGAAGCTATGTTAAGTGTGGCCACTGAAAATATAGCAACTTAAAATAGGCAGTAGGAAGGGTTGGTCTAATCAATGAGGTCAAAAAAGACTTGCGAGAAGAAATTCAGTAGGAAGTAAGGCAGGGAAGAAAGCTAAATCCAGAGGAGACAGCATGTACACCTACTGAAGGTATGAACAATTGGCGAACACCATCCACATATGTGTATGTATACGTGTGTGTGTGTGTGTGTGTGTGTACTTAAATTGTAAATTATATTGTTTTCTTGTTAAGTATTTTTATTTTGGGGCACCTGTGTGGCTCAGTCGGTTAAACATCTGCCTTTGGCTCAGATCATGATCCCGGGGTCCTGGGATAGAGCCCCACATCGGGCTCCCTGCTCAGTGGGAAGTCTGCTTCTCCCTCTCCCTCTGGCTCCCCCCCCCCACTCATGCTCTCTCTCTCAAGTAAATAAAACCTTAAAAAAAAAACGTATTTTTATTTAATGGTTGCATTTGTGTTTAAAACTGTTTTATCTCCACCTAGGGAATAAAGTCACCAGAACTAAGAGCTGTTTCCCATCCCTTTCAAGGCTTCCTTACCTATAAGGAATATTCTATAAATGGTACTAATTAGAATTGGTTCAATGGCTAATCATGTGCAAAACTCTTAGATCCAAAATTTTTGACAATGTCACTCATATTAAAGAAAACTTGAATGCATGTTGATGAAGAGATGAGGGTGGCAGTTTGAAAAGGAGCTGTCCCAAATGTCCTTAGACCTTATATTCTAGACTGTTTCATCAGTCATGCTTGGTTCCAGTATGCTATAAGTACAACATTAATAAAGACACCAGAACAACTTACTCCAATCTGGAGCACTGGTTAAAACACAGGAAAACTGAGCAGAAGACCTGGCACCTACCTCCAGCTCTGCTCTAACAACTGTGATCCACAGAAACTTCCTTAAACTGTAGGTCTGTTTCTCTCTTGCTAAAGAGGTGTACTAATAAAATTTTCATTCTGCATTTTTAAGGCAACAATGATACCATGTCTTTGAGACCATAGTAAAAAGCATAAAGTACTATGAATATGTAAGGGCATATGCAGCAATTTGAGAAAAAGAATTCACAGCTTAAAAAGCATCCGCATGAACACATGAAATTCAAAATGCAAAACATTGGCCAACATCCAAAGAGAATAACCACCACAATAAAATTGGCAAAGCAGCCATTTACCCTTGGAAGTACAGTTCAAACACAGGGAAGAAGCTGATTGATAACCACTGTGGAGACTGCCAGAGAACTTATTGTGGGAAGCCCATCTGTGGTAAAGAAATCCACATCAGAATGGCTACAGTATGGCATCTAGATCCTGTAGAGGTCCTGCTACACCAGATGGATTGATAACTTCAAATCAGATAACTCTGAAGTCTGCTTTGAGACAGTAGACAAACAATACTTCGATCTTTCATCAGAAAAAGTTCTAGGAGCGCTTCCTCAATTGTACTACTTTACAAAATAAAACTGCAGAAATAGTCAAATTCAACTGTAAGGGCATGTATCAAAAAATGTCTCACATATTTGCTTCAAAATTATGGAGGTGGATATGGCAAATAACTCATCCCTGACAGATATTTAAGCTTTCCCCTTACACAGCTTGGCTGAAAAATCAGCAAGAGAAAAATGAACTTGTTATCCATACATTTAAATTTCAGAGGCATTTATCAAATACCTACTTTGTGTGAAACACTGTGGTAAGACTGTAGGAATATTAGGTAATTAAATAATTGCTAGGATAAAGAGCATATTAGGTGGAAATAGCATTGTAGGAGAGTCAAATGATTAAGCTTCTTCTAAGATCTACCTAATATACTCATGCATGAGGCTGGCAACTTACCTCTGTAGACTTCAGTTCCCTAATAGTAAAAAAAGAAGTGGATTGGAAAAAAATAATAGTAAACACAATGTGTATAATATATTGCCTATTATGCATGGATACTATACCAGGACTTTTTACATCTATAACTTATTTAATGTTCACAGCAAATGTTTGAGGTAGATAGCCACGTTTAATGAAGAAGGAAACTGAAGGTGAATTCACAGAGCCAAATTCACAAAGTGGACAAGAGACAGAACTGGGATTGAAGCCTATTCTTTGCCTTACCTGTTTCCCATTCTAGTATGGATGTGCTGCACGGTGGGGGTTGATGAACAAGCATGTGTTCAATCTAACTACCATTTTGTAAGATTTGATAATAACATCAATCTTTGTCTTTCAGATGAGGTCTTTTGGTTCATCTTCATATAGCTTCCATTCACTTCTTTATTTATATCAAAATAACTTGTTAATAAATCACAAGAAAACATCAATTTTACTATTACCTATGGCTTCTAGATTCACAAGTTTAGGACTTTGGAAGAAAGATTTGCACTTTCAATTCTCTCAACATGTAGCACCTTGTTAATTTTGAATGCTACACACTGAAGGAAGTGAAAGTGGAATTGGATAAATCCTCTTCATTTAATTTTGTACGTTCACTATTTAAAAGTAAAAGAATGGGTATGAGGTCATAACACAGGAAGTCAATTAGACTGTAACAAAGAATAGTCATAAACAAGGAATGACTTATGAAGATATGTGCTACTTTCACTCCATTGTCTCTTCTTGCTTGGAATTAAGTCAATACAAGGGGGCAATATTCACAGCTATTTTTGACACTACATTTCCAACTGTAACAGTAGACAGAAGATTCATATCCATGCTACTTTTCAACCTTTTTTCTCAAAGATGCATAAAATTATATGGTAATCTAAATATTAAGCTGAGGAGATAATAACTGACATTTCAGATCTAATAATGCATAGTTATAAATCAGATAATTTTATATCTCTGCAGATATATTAATCTAAAAATCCATTTGAAGCAGTGGGATTTTAATAATGATATTCACATCAAATTGTTCTCCTAGGCAAATCTCTTGCTAAAGCTAGTTTAAATCCTGTTTTTTTTCTTTTTCATTACAGGGAGAAAGAACTAAGGAGAAAATTGTGAGAAAGAAGAAAAATGTAGACCACATAATATCACTGCTTTATTTGTAAAATTTCAACAAGTTATGTCTGCGTCTGATAGGTCACGTTCAGAGGCCCATGTACATGAAGCTGAATTAACTTCCATTTACAGGCTAAAAGGAAAAATATTGGATTGGACCATTCTCATCAATTCCAATAATTGCAGGAATTTGACATTTTGCACACATAACCAGTTCTACAATTTTGACTGAATTCATAATTCTGTTTAGTCAAATAGCTTGATGATTTAGTTAAACTTATGTTTCTCAATTTAATGAAAAATAATAGTCACTTCAGTTTTTTTTAATTGGTCAAAGCAATTTCCATAAGTATACATAATTCTTCAAGACAAAACAAATATTAATTATATGGAGAAAATGAGGCAAAGAAGAGATAATAGTAAGAAAAGTGCAGGAAGCCAAATTCTTGCCATAGTGTCTTAAATATAAGCTACAGGTGGATTATGAATTGAACCCTAACCTTTAGTAGACAGTCAAGCAGGGAGACGTGGCCAGCCACCCACATGAGTGTCTTTAAGATAGATACTAAATGATTGCTCAATGAATACCAAATATTTCTAGTACTAGGACCAAATAGAAATTTTTCTTAAAGGAGTAATTCATTGAATCAATGTTCCTTAAAACATTCTCCAAGTATACACCACTGGTATATTAATATATAACATCAGCTAGAATATATTTGATTAAAAAGATATAAATACGGCATTCCATAGAAAATTATAGCCCCATTTACTTAAGCATATAGATATAAAAATGCTAAGGTATGAATAAACCAACTTGACTAGTATATAAAATAATATCAATGACAGTAACAGCTATAATGACAGTGTCAATTTTATGTACAACAGTATGTATTTTATATATGTGTGTGTATAAATTCACAACAATCTCTAGGGAAACCTAGGATTTTTAAATGAAACAAAAAGATATTTTTGGTTGAAAACTAGGGACTATCCAGCACATCCTCTGGGCTTATCTGATTCTATAGAGTCTCTGTGTCTTTCATTGTCTTTGAGCTATTTCACAACTCTGAAAATTATAGAAAACTGATTTTATGCAAATAATTCTTGAGTATAGAAATGCAAATATTTGTGTGTTGTGGAATACAATTTATTATTGCCCTGTGGATAGACCAAGTTGGCATATCTTTGTAAATTTATTTCAATATTGCTTATTGCCTATATGTGTGATACTTTTAATTCTCCTTTGAATCAGTTGTGACACCTTGCTGAGTCCCTCATTAATTAAATTATTGATGCCTGTTCATTTCATATTTGTATGAAAGTCAGGATTTTATATTTTTCTCAAAAAAGTTATTTATACACACACACACACAATGAGGTAGGCACTCTTTTATATCCATTTTACAAAGAGAAAAGCTAAAATGTAGAAATATAAAGTAGCTTCTCCGAGGCTACTCATATAGAAGCGATATGGCCAAAATTGAAACACGAGAATAGTTAGGTTTGTCCCAACATTAGGGTATCTGTTACTGTAATAGAATACAGGAACAGGGGTGCTTGGGTGGCACAGTCAGTTAAGCCTCTGACTCTTGGTTTTGGCTCTCAGGGTCATGAGATTGAGACTTTTAGAAGAGGTATTAGAAATTGGGGAAAAGAACAAAGTTTTTGTGTGTGGTGTAAGGAAATGGTCCAGTTTCATTCTTCTGCATTTCCTTACACCACACACAAAAATAGACTCCAAATGGTTGAAAGATCTAAATGTGAGACAGGAGTCCATCAAAATCCTAAAGGAGAACACAGGCAGCAACCTCTTTGACCTCAGCCACAGCAACTTCTTCCCAGAAACATCGCCAAAGGCAAGGGAAGCAAGGGCAAAAATGAACTATTGGGACTTCATCAAGATAAAAAGCTTTTGCACAGCAAAAGAAACAGTCAACAAAACCAAAAGACAACTCACAGAATGGGAGAAGATATTTGCAAATGACATATCAGATAAAGGGCTAGTATCCAAAATCTATAAAGAACTTATCAAACTCAACACCCAAAGAACAAATGATCCAATCAAGAAATGGGCAGAAGACATGAACAGACATTTTTCCAAAGAAGACATCCAAATGGCCAACAGACACATGAAAAAGTGTTCAACATCGCTCGGCATCAGGGAAATCCAAATCAAAACCTCAATGAGATATCACCTCACACCAGTCAGAATGGCTAAAATTAACAAGTCAGGAAATGACAGATGTTGGCGGGGATGCGGAGAAAGGGGAACCCTCCTACACTGTTGATGGGAATGCAAGCTGGTGCAGCCACTCTGGGAAACAGTATGGAGGTTCCTCAAAAAGTTGAAAATAGAGCTACCATACAATCCAGCAATTGCACTACTTGGTATTTACCCCAAAGATACAAATGTAGTGATCCAAAGGGGTACATGCACCCCAATGTTTATAGCAGCAATGTCCACAATAGCCAAACTGTGGAAAGAGCCCAGATGTCCATCGACAGATGAATGGATAAAGAAGATGTGGTATACACACACACACACACACACACACACACACACACACACACACACACACACA